>NC_081347.1:49965466-49972734 GCF_029784015.1 Lycium ferocissimum
GATATGTTGACTCGTCAAGCCACAAAATCGATTAAAGAAGTGCATGTTGGAACCTGTGGGCCTCACATGAATGGGTTCGTGCTAATAAAGAAAATCTTGAGAACAGGTTATTACTGGATGACCATGGAAAATGACTGTAGCAAATTTGTCCAGAAATGCCCCACGTGTCAGATTCATGGAGACTTGATAAAGGTCCCTCCAACATAACTAAATGCTATGATGTCACCTTAGCCATTCGCCGCTTGGGGCATGGATATCATAGGACCAATTGAGCCAGCGGCGTCGAACAAACATCGTTTCATCTTAGTCGCCATAGACTACTTCACCAAGTGGGTGGAAGCAGCATCCTATTCATCGGTGGCAAAGAAAGTGGTCACAGATTTTGTGTGCAACAACGTCATATGCCGATTTGGCATCCCAGAATCAAACATAGCAGATAATGGGGCTAACCTGAATGGCCACTTGATGAAAGACATGTGTGCGCAGTTCTGGATCACTCACCGAAATTCAACCGCATATCGACCACAAATGAATGGGGCCGTGGATCAATCATTCAGTCTCTTTCAAGTTAACGTAATCATGGTTCAGGGTTAATGGTAATCATGAGAAAAGGCTCCGCACTTGTCATGACCCATTTCGGGGTCTCGCGGGCACCTTCCTTTCCTACCTCGGTTGGCAAACCCTCTCATTGATTATACATCAATTAAGAAAAGGCGATTCATTTAAATCAATAGATACTTAGAAATTCAGCGAAAACTTCATAATATATGCAATAAACTCAAGATTTAATATAATTAAAATGATGTAACAAATACAGACTCGATCCAACTTCCCATGACCTGGTCTAGACTAGTACAAGAGCGACTAATGATTTCAGATTACCACTATATTCTAAGACTCAATCTCAGTCCTGAGATGAAATGAGAGGAGGCCTTCCAGATAGGCACCGCGTATTTCCACATATGCTTCGATCAATCACCTGAAACAATCTACACCCCAAAAAGGGTGTAGCAAGTGCAATATCCCGGTAAACCACGCGCATCGAGTAAGTATCATGGCCGACAATGGTTAGTAACACATATCAAGAAAAGAATTCACGGATAAACATGATAACAACCCAATCAAGTCATATGGCTATCTACCACACACTGTATATCAATATCCTTAAGTAACAGTTTCACTCTAATAATTCACCAATCAATCCCACAATGATATCGAAACTCACATATCATTAAATCGATCGTTTCATTCTAGTAGTCAACTCATCATTAAGACACCCGTTATCCTACATCACATAGAGACCAAACATATAACTAATCTTACGGACGGTCTATAGGATACTTCAACAAGTTCAATCAATAAATCTAGATCCGTGCACACGTCATTGCCTAAGTAAAGCATCTAATCCCAAATATGCCAAGTCTGAATAAATTAATCTGAATCCAATCCTCACAAGTAAACACCAAATCATCTCAAATAAGCCATAATGCAGTGCAATGCAAGATGTATCAATGCAATGCAAGATGTATGGATGCAATGCCATGCCATGCAAATGAGGTGTACACATGTACATCAGACGAAAATATCGATGTCTCGGTAGCACAACCCAAAGGTGACTCGTGAAGTCTGAGTGCCACCCGTCCCGGATCTTTGACCAATAGATAGACGGGACCCTGGCTAATTGCTCACAGGGGGAGTCTCATCGGCACCACTCTGGGGGACTCACGGAGTTCATGCACTAACAACGATTCCAGGATAACATCGGAATCGACCATGCAACAACGATGCCGTAATAGCTCAACCGACATCAGCCACCTCACAGTCACTCAAGTAAAGAGTTTATCAAAATATCAATTTCGCTCAATTAATGATACCGGACACCACCGGATATCGGCCATGCATCATGAATATGAGAGGATGTATACAATGCATATGTCAAGGATTTCAGAATTGAACCTTAGACATCGGCCTTCTCACAATCACTTAAGTATCAAACACCAATTTTATATAATCAACGGTTCCGGAATGGATCTTCGGACATCGGCCTTTTCACAATCACTCAAGTAAAAGAGTTTATCAAAATACCAGTTTCACTCAATCAACGATACCGGATCATCACCAGGTATCGGCCATGCATCACGAATGAGTGAGAATGTATGCAATGTGTGTATCGACATCAACAACCAAGTTCAACATCACAAGTACCGATAATGGGGTGCGCCAACAATGTGCCATATCATAATACCAACAATGGTATGCCAACAATATATCAATATCACAAGTACCGGTAACGGGTATGCCAACAACGTATCATATCACAATACCAACAGTGGGTATGTTAAGTCTATCCCAATCAGGATGACAAAACAGAATTGGATATCTACCAACTACACATGGCATCAAGCCAACACAGTAGAACAGTCAAACACAACACAACAGGGTGGCTAGTCCCACACATAAAACCACATCAAACAACCTAAGGAATCTAAAGGCCACAAGCCCGAACACACATATCACACACCAATACCATCCTAAGAATTCCATCCCAAATCTCCAATTCCTATATATGCGTTCTCCGTTCCTTCTAATATACGAATATATGAAGCTAACCGGAGTCTACCGAAAGGGAAGCCGTAACCTACCTGGAAGCCGAGCAGGTGCCACGAACCCATATCTTGTTTCGTCTTTCGAAACGTCTTCAAATAATAAATCTTTATCACATATGAATTCTATGTAAGAAACCATGAATAATGATACCCATAATGAGCATATTCTATTCGGATTAAAACCCACTCCTTAATTTAGGAAAAACGGGACTCAAGGGTAAAATGGAAATTTTATGGTCAAAATACCCAATTCAATACCAAAAGGTCAAAACCCTTTACTATAATCATAGGAATACTCGATTAATTCTCAAAATCATCGTTTATCTGAAAACCCCCAAATTGGATCTAAGAACCCTAACTTTGATTCATGAATTTCAACTCTAGCATAGAAGATTATTGGTTAACTGTCACACCCCAATTTCCGATAGGGTGTGATGGGCACCCGACCCTTATTTAGGGCCGAGCGAACCCTCTGACTGTCATAGAACTCGTAGACATAATGGGCCCCTGACCGGCCATAAATGCGTAGCGAATTTTTGTTTTTTCGAACAAACAATATACAGTATATCATTCAAATCAATACAGCTTGCGACCGTACAAAATCTGTAATATCATATATGACAATACGACGGCTTATAGAGCCGCTCACAACGGACATCTTATATACTTGACCCTGTCTGCAAAGTCTCTAACATAGCCGTATACCATAACCCATGCATACACCGACTCGGCGGCAAGACTCGAGAGAATGGAGCTCGCCAATCTCGCTAGAACACCTTCGCTAGTGTCTTCGGCTCACACAGGTGTGCACACGCGGCATGAACGCGGCCCCCCCCGAAGAAAGGGGGTCGTACGAATAGTGTACCGAGTATGTAAGGCGTAGATAGTAGTATGCGAAAAACATAAATCAAGTATAACGACATAAAGGATTTACAACGCATGTCCCGGGATAGAAACATAACTCTGTACATATAAGTGCCCTCGCGTATGCCGTGCTTTCTTAGCTCTCCTTACTCATATATATATACATATATACATAAAATAAAATATATAATATTGCGAGGGCGTCGGCGTACGATCCATTTAACCATAAATATGCACATCCCGCGTCCGGCATCCCGCGTCCGGACGATATCAAGTCAAGTAATGCCAACCGATCGTGGATATGCGTATATAACGCTCTGCCATTATTTCCATTTTCCCCATAAATATATAAAATTTCCATGTATAAATATCGGCGTCTATAGCGCCCTGGCTCTTTCATTATATACATAGGTTCATATCGTATATATATCAGCGTCTATAGCGCTCTGATTCTTTTTGTCACATGCACATGCTTATATCATGGATATATATATTTACCAGCGTCTATAGCGCTCTGATTCTGCTATCATTATCGTCGTAGAAGTATTCTCATTAAAGTAGTTACAACACTTATCGTTTAATAACCAAGGCACTAAAGAAAATTCGGGAACCGTGGGCCCACCCCGAGTCAAATGAGGTGACGTACACAACTTATATATAATACGTGCCAGGACGTTACTTATGAAGGTGTTAGGGTAATCGGGTCTCTTCCTTGCAAGTTCTAGGATATGTAAACACTTCTTTCACAATTCACGCACTTTTGGTTCAATCTTACTGAATGAATAGTAACTATTTTCAATCGCGGATTTCTAGAGTTAGGAAAGTCCCCGAGGCGTAAAATCAAGCCTATACGTCTAAGACATGCCAAGAAAGGAAGGGGAAACCTTACATACCTCTTCTCGCTTCTTTAGCTATTCCGAATTCACGTCGTAATCTCGTCAAAATCGCAAATTGTCATATTTACCAAAACTCTTATTAGAGTTCGTAGAGTTAGAATCTTAAGGAAACACTTGGCTACCGAAATTTCGGCAGCACTTCCTTTGTAAATATACCATCCTCAACATTCAATATAGCCAATTTCAATCAATAACAATCCGGGAATTCAACCCGGCCAATCTATCAACAACAATGCCAACAATCATAATAACAATATCGATAAGCAATTCAAGATGTTCAACCAACATCCAATCTTCCCCGAAACCTTCCAACTTAACAAGAACAATAACAACTTAATTCTTTCTTTCCAATTCACAAACTCTATCAACAATTACATATACTAACCACTTTATTTTCCACAATTTCAAGAACTATATTAAAATCATAGAAATCTTCCAAAACAGCCCGCAACACTACAATCTCAACATGAATCGTTAAACCTTCATTTTACGTCATAGAATTTACACTACAACAATCAAATTATATTGAATAAAATTTGTCCTTCTCCTCTACATAAAACAGCCACCATACGGCCAACTTCTTCATGCACAACTTCATGAATTTTGTTCACTTTCTACACGTTACGACAACACAAAGACGTGCTAAACACAATTAATTCACCATTCCTTGACAACATCATATATGCACGGCTACAACAACCATACACGGCTACAACTTCAACATCACACTTTTCATACACTTCATTCATTCCTTCATATCACAACATGCACAAATCATCCATAAAACATGTAAGGAAGATTAAATCTTACCTCTTCCAACAATTGCTCCCACGGCTAGCTTGATGAACCACAACAACAAGCGGTTTTCTCGTTCCAACGATTATACCAAGTTAACGAGGACCTTCAACTTAGTAGGAAACCTAGAAGAGGAGAATTTTTCATGACCAACATCTCTTGGTTCTCTCCCTCTCTCTCTCGGTTTCTTTCTTTTCAACATGGCCGAATGGCCTTTCTTGAATTTTCTCTCACTTTCTTGAAATTTCTAAGGCACAAAGTGATAGAGATGACTAAGTTAGTCATCTTATACACATATATAATTTAAACATGTGGCCATGGCCCACTAAACATGTGGCCGGCCACCCCCTCAAGTTTTTCTTTTTTTTTTTGGATTTTTAAGTCTCCAAATCTTCACTTTTGGCCCCAAGTTTTCATGAAGTGTTCAACCTTCCATAATTCATTTTTGGTCCCATCTTTCATGAGACATGAATTTCCATAATTCCACTTTTCACCCCAAATCTTCCTTAATATTTCCATCCCATAAAATCATAAGTGACTCCTACCTTAACACAAAGTTAGAAAAAAAAGTAGCCTTGTTCTTAACTCGTCGCAACCACTTGAAATATTCCGATGTACCAAAATGCGAGGTGTAACATTAACAAACCTAGATATATCATTATCTAGCATAGATAGCAACATTAACATCGTTTATTCATAATCTAGGGAGCCAATTTGATTTTAGAACCCAACTCAAGAAACCCATTTAAAGACCCATTAGATTCTAGGGATTCTAGATTATGCTAGATGATTAAGAGAGGTTAATGAAACTATAATACGGTAGGAATGTTACCTTAGGGAAGAAACCACTTGAAAACCCTCAAATTCGCCTCCACAAAGCTCTCAAGTCGGAATAGAAATAATGACTAGAGTTTTGGGGTTTTAAACTTATAAAACTGCTCGTCGACCGCTCCAGCGGTCGAGACACCGCCCCCCGTACCGTTCCGACCTCGATGCGCATCGCCCCCGGGGTCTAGTCACAATTGTTTTCATCGCCCGCCGGCACCATCACCGCCTCAGCACTGCCGCAGCGGACACCGATCGTACACCTGAATTTTTTTTCAAGTTTCACCATTTGATCTGATTTTTTGACTAGATCACGAGGCCATCTGCTCACATACCATACACGTAGACACACTTAAAAGCATGCTATGAACGCGCCCGTAGTCTCGGAATTCCCAACCAAGCTCTTGTTGATCGAGTCAACTTTGGGTCAATTCTTTTTCACTTTAAGCCTATATTTCACAAAAGTTGCCCGAATCCCGATCTAGACACCTCGGGAAGCATGCCAACGGTTCCCTCGGGTAAAAAATGAGCTAATCACTGCTCGGGAAAGGGCAAAAATATCGAAAAGGCCATAACGACCAAACGGGTCGTTACATCAGATACCAATTAAACAATCGCTCGTCTTTGAGCGAAGAACGAGAGTAGGAGAAGCTTACGGTAACCAAGGAAATCATATCATAACCAACACGAAACTCTTACGACGAGAAACAAGCCCAAGTCGCAACTCGCTCGCACTTAGCCAAAAGATGCAATTACCATACCTCTAAAACAAACACGGATTTCATATACATAAATCAAATGGCACGAAGCTTCAGACATATCTAATCATGAAACATTCCGAACTGGTAAAATATTCTGAGCTAGCTAACCATTTTGTTTCACCCTTTTTCCAAGTCGTTCCTTAAATCACTATTCTTAGAAGTGCACAATACAAACCGAAACCATGACTTACTCTTCCTAAAAGAGGATCCTAATTCTTCTAGAAAACTCTAACCTATTTCATTGAAACTTATCTTTCTCGTAACAAACTTGGTCAGTCTTAAGCCTTCTTAACTCTTCAAATCACTTATCTAGGAACTTACCATCGAGTACCGTACAGAGCAAAATTTGCCATCATCCAATGATCAGGACGGAGCCTTATCACAATCCTAGAATCTCTTTAATGCACAACCATTATCACTACAACCCGTTGTGCTAACCAAAAGGCTGACTCTGGTGAGATACCATAAGGACTGCTAATAACAAACCTCAAAAGTCCAGGCATTCCTTATCTCGTCCATTA
>NC_081347.1:49972834-50056374 GCF_029784015.1 Lycium ferocissimum
CAATTCACTTGGTATCTTGTACCATATCCATGTCTTTTCCTTATAATTTATAACTTTGATTATCCCATAGGAAACCTTAACAAAATCCGCAAGCTGACGAGAACCCTTTTATATATAGTATAAAATCTCATACGATGTCTGTACTCGAGTAATGCAACAATGTAGCAACTCATCCAAGGCCACATTCCACTTACTTCAATCAAGAATTAATTAGTATTAGTAGTCATTCAATCTCAATTAGATAGCACCTATATTCGATGATAAGTGTCCAAAGTTCTCTTGTAACATTATCATTATCCCAACCTATATCATCATTTCCTTTAATAAATTTACAATACATCATTTGCTCCTCGAAGCCTACCGTCTTTGTCCTTTAAAGTTCCACTATTTCCGAGGTGAAGTCGTGTACACGCAGTACTCCTTTATGCCATATGCCCTTTTACCCTTATTGTGTACCACGTGTGACTTCTAACTTACTCGAAATCATATCAAGTTCTGTCCCCCAACTTCCGATGGGGCATGATGGGCACCCGACCCTTACTTGGGGCCGAACCGGCCGGTTCTCGTGATACTCATAATCATCTTGGGCCCTTAAATTATGAAATGAGTGCACAATATAAGCTTTTCAAAAAAATATGCTTTTCGTCTTTCTCAAATCAAAGAAAATCAGCAAACATATGAAACTTATAACATAATGCATAATGACACATCGAAACTTACGAGCCTTTACAAGGCCCGACATGTTCTATACGTGACTCTGTCTACAAAGTCTCTAACATAAATCAAGATACCATAACATAGATATCGACTCGCGGCACTCCGGAAGGAAATAGAGCTCGCCAATCCGGGTACAGGAACATCTTCTTACTAATATCCTCTACTCATTCGTATACACTGTGGCATGGAAACCCCCGCGAAAAGGGTCGATGCGGAATATGTCTTGAGCATGTAAAGCATGGAACACGGTAAATGAGGATCATCTTGAAATAAGGAATATAGAAATTCATAAGGCTTGTAAACATAAATCATGCGTATCAATATCATAAACCTATTATGGGAAGGGACATAAGTAAATAATCATCTTGTACATATACGTATAACGTGTCATCTAGCGAGGGACTTAGAAACATAAGTTAAATAATCATCATGTACATACGCATATATAACGTGTCTCGGCCCTACAGTGAGGACTTGGTAAGTAAAATCATCATTTACGTACATATACATACATATACATATACATACATATACATATATATATATAACGTGTCCGGCCCTCTAGTGAGGGACTCGGTCGTGTCCGCCCTACTAGTGGGGACTCGGTGAATAGAATCATCATATGCCATCTGCGTACATCCCATATCATCGCATCCATCATCGTTTCATCATATCATCATATATATATATAACGTGTCCGGCCCTCTAGTGAGGGACTCGGTGAATAATGCGGTGGAGTTGTGCACGAACACGTGTCTGGCCCGAGCCTCGGTGAAAGATGTAACAACATCTCGCACGAGCAGAGTAGTGAGAAACCATATGCACATAGATCATCTTTTAAGACTCGATAGGTAAGCAGACAAATCAACGCTCGATTATCCGAATAATAGTCACACTTCGGACTCTTGAAATATCATTACGAAATATGGCACATAACGTCACAGGGATCATAAACATGTATCAAGCCAATCCGAGCCCGCCTATGAAAGTTACGGACTTTATTCGCATTAGGACCCTCTACGAACGTATCATGGCAATCCGAGACCATATATGAAAGTTAGGGACATTATACGTTATAGAACACTTTAGAAATAACAACTCTTTATGCAACATTCATTATCCAGACATACAAAAGACTCGAGGGCAATAGCTCGACTACATTAAGAGTCACCGTGATATCAAGTGAATAAGAATCGTAGACATGCTCGAATCTTAAGAGTAGAGTTACCCCAAGGCTCGTATCGTATCATACTTACATCTAGGACATGCCAAAAGAAATAAAAGGGTAAGCTTTTCACAATTGCCCACCTCTTATTAGCTACGCTTATTCGTCCAAGCTCATAAGCCTACACTTAAGGATTCACTAACGTTAGACTCTTTATTGCACACTTGTTCCAAATTTCAAATCAAACTACTCTATATTCTGCGAAAATCTAAGTAAAGATCTCCCCGTTTATATGCCTAGCTCAAAATTACAATTCAGCAACCAATCATCAACAACAACAATAATACCAACATCAACAACACTATTATTCATACCAACACATTCCATAAACATCCCACACGACGTTTTTCAACATACAACAACAATATGCACTTTCTTCCATCCCAATCATGAGTATAATCTCATCAACACGCCAACAATGTTAGATACCATTTTTGTATGCGTAAATCAGTCCATCCACATGGCCACAACATCGTCCAAAACAGCCCATAAACACAACAACTACAATACAACACTCTACGACCTTTTCTCCATGACTAGTTTCATTTTAAGGCCTGCTAGACCTTCAAAATAAACTCAACATAAAGATGGGATAAATAACATACCTTATGCTTGAAAAACTCAGCCACATCAACCTTTTCCAATACCAAGCTTAAGAAAAAGCAAGAACAATCGCCTTTCACGGACTAGTTTGGCGTAATCTTGTCAAATTCTTGATTTATCGGACTATAATATTTGGGAGATGTTTTGAGAGGCTTCTAGGACTCTTTGGAATGTTAATATGCTGAAAAAAATGGGCTGATGGGGTATTTATAGCCCCCTAGGTAGGTTCCACCGACTTATTCACGTGGGGCCCATGAACCATTTGGCGACCAGTCTTGCTAAAATGGCCATAACTCTTGATTACGACATCGTGTGAGGGCCCATGACCTATGGTTGGAAATCTCTTTCAATTATATACAACTTTTATTCTTGGTGTTTTTCCAAATTCCAAACTTATAATGCCTTTTTTCCCCATCCAAGTCAACTCATCCGAAAACGTTTCCTTAAATCGTCTTTTTGGAGGGCTTATGTCCATATTTGGCTTGTGGGTCCTTCTTAGGACTTGCTCAAATTTTCATGTACTACTTGTATCACTTTTAATATATCCTTTACAAAATCCCGACATGTGGTCCTGTAACACCCCGTATTTTTGACCTAAGCTTTCACCACGATCCTAGACTTAGAAAATCAGATAAAGAATGTGGGAATTGAGATTTTTCCGTTCAGTCGTGATATGGTGGTTTACGCCCATGAACAGTGGTCGTATTCCAATTTACGCCCATGAACGATTCCGTAAAGCAAAACCAAGAATTTACGAACATTATGGAATTTGACATTTTGAGGTCATATGGTTAAATACGGACCGTATTTCAATTTACGGCCCGTATTTCAAAACGTGTTTGGAATTTGAGAAAACTTCCTTGATGAAAGTTGTAGAGCATTGAAATACCTTTCCAACGGTATCTTACGGGGGTCAAACGGACATCTGTGCAAGAAGTTATGGCCATTTTACTGAACAGAGGCAGTCTTGTCCATATTTCAAAATACGGCAAGTATTTCAAAATACGGCCCGTATTTTGAAATATAACGATTTGCTTGGGCCGAAAAATTTATTTTTCGGAACAGTATATACTCGTCCATATCAGTTCAAAACATTATTTTCATTCCTTCAAGACCTAGAACGACCTCCTACCTTCTTCCATCATCAAGAATACCAAGGTAAGCTTACTCTAATTATTCCAACTCAATTCTAATACATATCCTTGTAATCTAAACAAGGAAATCATCATTCCTAAAACTAGGGTTTTCAAGAAAACCCATCTCAAGGTTCAAGAATTCAAGATTTTGGAAATCCTCTTCAAAGCTCAAGTCTTTAATTCAAGTTTTGGAGCGACTAAGGTATGTAGAGTTACTATCTACGTGTGGGAACATCATTGTTCTTCCCCACGCCTCAAAATCCATAAAATTATGATTTCTCTACTAAACTAGGGTTTCAATACCATGCTCATGATAACCCTAGGTCCATGTCCATGATTATATTATGTATGAATTGTTATAATTCCATCATTGTGTTCTTAATATTTCTTTATGATTATTGAGAATCCGTCAGTAATCTATGAAAACCCATATCTTGTATTCCATGGGTTCTTGTATGCATGTTTTTGAATAAAAATGCTTATTTCATGAATATCCTATATGTCTACAAGTTTTCATGCAATTGTATTTTATAACTATGTTCATACCATGACTCAAGATACATACATGCTAAATACAAGTTATTTTATGAAACCATATTTACAAGTTATTTCATGAAACCATGTTTACAAGTTATTTCGTGAAATCATGATTACAAGACAAGTACAAGTTAATTCACGAAAATCATGGGCTTCTTAGCCAACTATATTATGTTCATGTTTTTGGGAGTTGCACGAATTACGAGAAGGCTCGGATAGGCCCGAAACTACGTAGCCACCGTAGGACAAGGATCGCTCCCCCGAGATAGGACGATACCTTAACTAATGAATGGATCCATCGGGCACGATACCACCTCATACCCGGCAAGGTATGGGGGCTCTTGGTCCGGCGAGGTACCAAGACTCCGCGTACCCACGTGGTGATATCACATGGTCGGTTTATGAAATGCTCTCCCTACTTATCATGTTTTACGTATATATATATATATATATGTATCCATGCTTATACTCGTACTCATGTTCGTATCCGGAGTTTTCGAGTTTCAGTTCTTATCATGTTATTTCATGTCCCATGTTATTTCATTCGGTTGCTTTACATACAGTACATTCAATGTCTTGACGTCCCTTCTTGCCGGGGGCTGCATTTCACGATGCAGGTACGTATTTACAGGACGCCGCATCTGCTCAGTAGGATTTGCTCGTATCAGCTTATTGGTGAGCCCCACCTCATTCGGGGTTTAGTTAACTTTTGTTTTATGATTAGTTATGCATCTAAGGTATACTGGGGGCCTTGTCCCAGTAAGTATGTTTTCCAGTCAGACTCATGATAGAGGTTTCATAGACTAGACAAGTCAGTTATGTTATGTCCGACATTCGGAGTCGTATAGCCATTTTGGCTCACTCACGTTATTTCCGCATTCATGATTTAAACAAGTATTTCATTAAATTATTATGACATCTCATGTTTTATAAAAGCTCATCACGTTCATGCTATATTTTCGCTCATTTATGCCTCGCGTGATTCAAAGAAGCCATGTGGTTCGCTCGGTCACATGCAGTATGGCACCGAGTGCCGTGTTTCGCCCAGGCCATGGTTCGGGGCGTGACAAGCAGAACTCGGTGATGCACACAACCTCTTTAACCTAGGTATAATAGGTAAATAATGCATCGCCTTAATTGGAACCATCTTCCCACTAGGTGTCCGCTTATAACGCGCATGTCCACATATTTTACATTCATTTAAATCAGCATCTTGCTTATAGGACAACATACAACCATTTGGACAACAATGAATTCTATCATACGACAATCCTAATTTGGAAACCAATCTCTTTGCTTCATAGTAACTCTTAGGTATGTCGAATTCGGACTAACTAGTTCCACAAACTTAATCATTGAGTCCACGGCGGCTTCGACAACGGTCAATACGATTTGATGTTAATCATTCTAAGCGCAATGTACAACTTAGAATGCTAACTCCCTACCCAAAGTGGACGACTAGCCTCTTCTAATTCTTGATAGAAGCGCATTGCTTCTTCATTAGGAGGTTCCTCAAAATTTTGCTCAGGTTCTAACGGACGTACGCCAAAAGCATCATTAACCATATCATTAACTCTATTATATTGGACATGACTATATTCGCGACACACTACTTTCATAACAACCATATTGTAAAATATACCATTGACCCCGTCGGTCTCTCATCAGTCCAAACATAATATTTCTGCTTAAACCCACAACTATATAAATGAACCCTAACCGCTTCCGGTTTCAAATACTTCATACAACGGCAATGAGAACAAGGACACCTAATTACCCCTTCATTTTGAAAAGGGTGAAGTGTCATTGCATGTGTGTGATAAACCCATCAACACCTTCAACAAATTTATCATGTACACCCACACGATTACTATTATTCATATTATACATCCACATACGATCCATCTACAAAAATATACCCACAAATTATTGAGGTTATAGAAATATATTATAACTTAAGAATTCTAACTTAAAATATAACTTAAGAAAACACAATCCCAACCACTTCTAACTTTGAATTCTCAATAACAATTCTAACTTTAATAATTTATAAATTCTAACTTTAATATAATTTTGAAAATCACAATCCCAACCAATCTAACTTTGAATTCTCAATAACAATTCTAACTTTAATAACTTATGGATTCTAACTTTAATTCTAAAAATTGAAAAGTAAATCTAGTCAAATAAAGTCTACATTTCGAGTTTTGAGGTTATAGAAATATTATAACTTAATAATTCTAACATAACTTAATAATTCTAACTTTGAAAAGCACAATCCCAACCAATTCTAAAAAATTGAAAAGTAAATCTAGAGAAATAAAGTCTACATTTTAGTATTGAGGTTACGAAATACTATAACTTAACAATTCTAACTTTGAAAAGCACAATCTCAACCAATTTTAATTTGGAATGATCAATAACAATTCTAATAACTTATGGAATTCTAACAAAAAGCACAATCCAACAACAAAAAAAAAAAACAAAAAAAAAATAGTGAAATAATTAAAGTATACATTTTTGCACATATTCGACATCAATAATATTACAAAGAATGATAACTAAGCTAACACAAATACATTGACAAAGAACATGAAATATAGCACAATCTCAAGCCAAAAAAAAAAATGACAAGTAAACTAGTCAAATAAAGTTTACATTTTTTTCACAAATTCAACATTAATAACATTGCAAATGATGTTTAACTAAGCTAAATAGACTAGCATTAGGCCTAAAATCTACAAATAAAACTAAAATTGAAAGAATTTTAAAAGCCCTAATTTAAGAGAAACTAACCTCAATTTATTAACTTCAAAATGGGTCTGGGTTAGGTGAGGACGGGTTGCGCAGGCGGCGGGCCTTGGCGACGGGGAAATGGGTGGCGGGGCTGGGCGGAGGGAAGGGGGGCGGCGGGTAGGGTTTGAGGGGAATGGGAGTTTTAATTTGGAAGAGGAGAGGAAATAGGTATCAACCGGTCAGCCATGTTTTTAAAGAAAAAATGACGGACAAAATTGACCCTTTCAGTCGGTTTTTCCCGCACATTGACCAGATTTTGACCCAAAAAATTTTAAAAAAAAAAAAAAAGGAAACCGCCATACCCTGTCCGTCGGTTTCTTAAAAAAAAATTGTTTTTTTAAATGAATTGCATATTATTTAAAATATTTTTAAAAATAAAACCGACGTCGTCCGTCGGTTTTATATTAATTATTATTATTTTTTTTAATAAAACCGACGTGGGACGTCTATTTTTTTTGGCGGAAATATATTTTCAAAATTCTGCCAAAAAAACTAACGTCGTCGTCGGTTTTCTAATTAAAATAATTAAAAAAAATTAGAAATGCAAAAAACCGACGCAGTGAGTCCGTTTTCCGTCGATTTTTTAAACCGACGCAGTGCGTCGGTTTTTTGTCCGTCGATTTTTGGCAGTTTTTTAGTAGTGACTTAATAGGTTTTAAGCTATAGAAATAAGATGATTGGGTGTAACTCAAATAACAAGTCGTAGTATTGCATATTTACTATTTGAGAACATCGTGAGGGTGAATATCACTTAATATTTCTTTTAAAAATACATAGCCAAATTGTACATTTTCACTTGTCATTGGTCTTTTGTCCTATGTATCGAAATTATCATATTTATTATTTCGCTATTTGAAAGTAATTTTATTTTTATTCATGAAGAAGTTACGTTTTAATTATAATACTGATAAATTTTATTGATTATTTGCTTATTGGGAGATAAAATGAATACTTTGATAGTAATATTATTTTAAGAAATTGTGATTATTTCATTGTTTGAAAGTTAAGATGTTAGAGTTGATTTGCATTTCATAATAGTTTTTATTTCATTGTATTGTTTATACTTGTAAAATTATGTTATATATAATTACAAGTTTTAAGTGGCATATAATGGATTGCTTTAATTAGTTTTTTGTGAGGATCAAGCACATCTATATATATTCATTTTACAATTTTCTTTTATTTTTTATGTAATTTTACTTATTTAAAAATATTTATTGTAATTATATTATTTTATGAAATACTAAAAATTAAATACCCATGGGGCTTACGCCTCGCCGAGGCATATGTAAAATGCCCCACCCTACGCCCCCACCTTTTACAACACTGCCTATAATTATAAAAGTGTTATGATTTCAATAGTAAACATAATACATGAATACATATGCCAAGTTTAAATTCTGAATCCGTCGTATTTAAACTGATAGCATATATAAATGAAATTCCTTTTTAACTAGAGTTGTGTTTGTAAATATTATGCTTACCGCAAATTTGATAGTGTTAAGAGTATCCCCTGGCTCATAGACGTATTTGGAAGCAGGAATAGCAGCGTGAAGCAAACATGCAAGGGATTCCCATTGATTGTTGCCTAATGAGTCTCCCACAAACACTACCTTTTTACCTATCATTTTTTCCAGCAAAGATCTTCCATTAAACCTATTTTCAAAATTCAAGAAAACATATTCACTTTTACTACAATATTTTCACTGCAATATTAATTTCATTTTAAATAAAAGGCAAAAGCGCTTGGGACCCCCCTGAACTTGCAACTTTTTATATAGTGCACACCTAAATTATGCAGAGGCTTAAAAAAACCCCTAAACTTGAAACTTTACGCATTGCGTCCCCCTTAAGTGTCCATACCCCTCAGCCGTGTAAACACACGCTGTACATGGTATAAAAAATGCTGATGTGGTTGTCCACGTAGATAATTACAACCTGACCCAAGTTACCCATTTATTTTAACTTTAAATAAATTAAACAGAGGCATTTAAACCCGAATTTACTCTTTATCTGTCAAAAATTTTAACCCTAACCGATGGTTTGTCTCCCACATATGTTCTCCCCCAAAAATCTTAGTTAAGGGTTTACTTTTGAGTGAGCAATTTCTAAGTGATTCCGGTCTCTTTTAGGTTATTTTGTGATCTTCTTAGTGATTCCGATCAGTTGCTACTGTTGCTTCAATTGTTGCTTCGATTTTCAACATTTTGGCTGAAATTCTTACAAGGTAAGTGGTTACCCACTGTTAAAATGTGTTTTGTGTTTGTTTTCATCATGTTTAAGATTGTTTCCTTGTAGGGTTTTTGTTTATTATTCCGACTAGGGTTCAATCGTGGGTTTCGTCTAGTTTTCCGATTAGAGTTTTGATTTGTGGTAGGACTATGAAGATAATGAGTTTGTGCTCTTATAAATTGATTGTATTGTGTTAAAATTTTCAATTTTGTGCATGCATGGCTGTTAGGGTTTTCTCGTAATTTCTTCCAAAAATTAGGGCATTTCTGTAAAACCTTTTTTCTATTGTCTTAATTATTAGATTATGTTTAGTATTGTTAAAAATTGGTGTGTTTTGTAAATAATTGATGCATAGTTGTATGTCTGTATCTAATTGAACATTTTCAAATAAAACTAGTTGTTTAGTTGTATGTTTATGTCTTAGTTTTTTGGTTATTATGGATTGTTAATAGGTTGACACATGGCTTCTGAGTATCTTAACTTAAGGTTCAAAATTGGGGGTATGTTGGTTAGTGAGGTAGGGCCAATCTACATTGGGGGTAAAACTGAACATGTGTTCAATGTTGATGAAAATCACATGTCTATTCCTGAAATAGCAAATTATTATTAGTCATTTGGGGTAACTAAGTTAGGGAAAACATATGCAGTTCCATCTCAAGGGGGTGATTTGGTTGAATTGCAAAAAAACAGGTACATTTATATCATTGCGCTCTTCTTTCATAATGGGGACACAATAGACATTTATGTGTGTGATGCCTCAGTTATGGAGGTTGTGGGTCCCACTAGAGGGCAAAGTAGTCAAGTTACAAGTGTAGGTGGAAATTTAAGTCAAGCAGGTGAGTCTTTTAATGCAACTGTGGCTGGCAACAGGGAATCTGATTCCCTTTTTGTTCCCTATGGTGGTTTTCAAGATCTAGGGTTAAATCCTTCTTCTACTATTCCAAGTATTGAAAGGGTTGCTAATGAAGGGGTTGAAGAAGGTTATTCTTCAATAGATTGGACAGGTTCTGAAGAAGAAGAGGTTGCACCAAGTGTCCAAGAAGAAGATGCACCAACTTTTCAAGAAGAAGATGCACCAGCTGAAGAAGAACATAATGTAAACAATGATGATGATTCTGAGTCTGACCAGTCTGTTGATTATGGGTCAGATGTGCATGAGGAGTTGAGCATTGTGAAGCAAGATCTGAGGAAGTTTAACAGAGAAAATAGGAGGAACAAGAAAAAGGAAAAGCCAAAAGGTTTTCTAGGTGAAGTTGGAGTGGATGAAGGGTATGATGATATTGATAAAGGTAAGAAAAACTTTAATGGTAAACTGACAGGAGATGAGCTATATTATGATAGTTCTGATTGTGAAAGTTTTGAGTCTGATGATGAATTATGTCCTGTTTCTGATGATGAACTTGAAGGAGGGGAGTTAAGGAGAAGAAAAAAGAGTAATAGAGTGATCTATGATCCAACTTGTGAGGTTGTAATTTGGCAGCGTGGTTTGGTTTTTGAAAGTGTTGAAGAACTTAGAGAAGCAATAACAAAATATGCAATGAAAAAGGGGGTTAAGTTAGATAAGTTTGTGAATAAACCTACTAGAGCAAGGGTGAGGTGTAAAAGTGGTTGTCCATGGTTATTGTATGCTAGCAAAGAAGGGAGGAGTGAAAATTTCACTATCAAGACATACAACCCAAGGCACAAATGCACCAGAACCAACACAACTTTCCTCTATAATTCTAAATTTTTATCCAAGTATTTGAAAGATAGGATTGTGTCACAGCCTACTATCAAAGGGTGTGAAATTCAAGATTGGGTTAGAAAAGAGTTAGGTGTTTATGCTGGCAAGGCAGTGTGTTTAAAGACAAGAAAAATGGTGTTGCAAAAGGTAATGGGGGACCATGTAGCTGAATTTAACAGAATCTTAGACTACAGGGATGTATTGCTTCAAACAAATCCTGGCAGCACTTGTCTTGTTAAGTTGACACATACAGAAAATGGCATAAAACAATTTCTTTCTTTCTATATATGCTTTGATGCTACGAAAAAGGGATTCAGAGATGGGTGTAGGAAGTGTATAGGGCTGGATGGGTGCTTTTTGAAAGGGATTTGTAAAGGTCAGTTGCTGGTAGCTGTTGCTAAGGATGGAAACAATCAAATGTTTCCAATAGCATGGGCAGTAGTTGGTGTTGAGAACAAGGATACTTGGAGATGGTTCATGATGATTTTGAGAGAGGATCTGAACTTAGGAGGATGTTCCCAGCTCACTATTCTCAGTGATATGCAAAAGGTAACTCAAAACAATCAAAATATTTCTTTCTTGTTTTTATTTTAGACTAACTCTAATAACAGTATTATGTTTTATTTTGAAACTGCAGGGACTTGCAGCTGCTGCTGAAGAAATATTACCTGAATGTGAGCACAGGATGTGTGCTAGACATATCTTAGCAAATTGGTCACAAAGCTGGAGAGGCATAGAGAGAAGGAAGAAATTCTGGGCTTGTGCTAGAGTAATATTTGAGGTAGATTTTAAGTACAAGCTTGATGATCTAGCTAGGTTTGGTAGAGGTATTGTGGAGGACCTCATCAAGTACAACAAAGAGAAATGGTGCAAAGCATACTTCCAAACTTTCTCCAAATGTGACAGTGTGGATAATAACATGGCAGAAAGTTTCAATGCATGGATCTTGGGACCAAGGCACAAGACTATTGTTTCAATGTTGGAAGAAATTAGAATTAAGGTGATGAACAGGATTCCTAAGGCAAGAACATTTGCTGAAAGCTGGACAAATGATGTATCTCCAATGGCATTGATGGTGTTCAATGTCAATGTAGAGAGATCAATGCAATACAACATTGATTGGAATGGTAATGAAGGGCTTGAAGTGCTAGAAGGGTCATATAGGCATACTGTGAATTTGGGTCAACAAAAGCGTAGCTGCAGATCATGGGAATTGAAGGGGATCCCATGTGCTCATGCTATTGCAGCTGTGAACCATTTGAATATGGATGCATCACAAGCAATTTCAAGCTGGTACAGAAAAGAGAAATATTTGAAGTCTTATTCTAACTTCATGTAGCCAGTTCCAAACATGAAAATGTGGACAGAGAGTACCAATCCAATTGTTGAGCCACCTGAAGTGAGAAAGATGCCTGTAGACCAACTAAGAATAGGGAAAAAATAAAGATTAGAGAAGTGAGAAAATCTAGGAAGTTGCCAAAGTATGAGATAACAATGACTTGTTCAATCTGTAGAGGAACCAATCATAACAACAGGGGTTGTCCAAAGAATCCTATGGCTAAGACAAAATCAAGAACCACACCATAGATGTACTTGATTACATTGCTTACTATTTCCTATTGCTTAAATTGCTTACTATACTTGCTTACATTACTTAAATTGCTTACTATACTTGCTTACATTGCTTACTATTCTAGTGTGCTGCACCCTCACAACAGTCCTCTAATGGAACTAAGAGAGGTAGAGGTCAATATGCAAGGGGAAATACTAGCAGTAGAGGTGGAGGAACAATCGGCAGTAGAGGCAGAGGAATAGGTGCAAAAAGTGGTTACAAGAGGCCAAGGGTTGTGGGATAAGGTGTATTTATTTCTGAAACTGGATATACTGCAATTAATGTAAGTGTCACCTTCTTAAATTGTTAGTCTTGTGTTTTCAAAAGTGAGCCCAAAAAATAACCAAGTTTTCTTTATGTCGCAGCACGGTTTGCCAAGCAAAAGGAGGGTCAATACTGGTGTGCGGAGTTCTGCACATGTGACTGGTGATATTGGTTATCAACCAACCAAAGGACTGAAGTGGAAAGGCAAACAAGCTGTAACTCAAAGAGAACTTCAAGTCCAACGTCGGCATCTCATTCAAACCAGATCAAAAGCCGTGGGATTCAAACAAAGGCACGAGCGAAGGCTAAGTCACCCTCAAAAGATGCTAAAGACAAAGTTCCCTCTAAGAGTGCAAAGACAAGGGCAAAATCTAAGGGAAAATCTCCAGGAAAGAAAACTTCTCAGTTCATGTGTGGCTGGTGAATGTTACTTAGACTTCGACTAATGGTATTTTAGGTGTTTGTGGTTGTTGTTGAACAAACTTAAACTTATGTGTGTTTTATATTGTTGTGAATTTTGCTATTTTAAGGGGTTGTGTATGTGGCTGTTTTTTGTTGAAACAATTAAGCACGTTGGTGTTGTTATGTTCATGAAACAATTAGGCACTTTGGTGCTGCTATGAAATGCATCTAATTATGTAGTATCCAACGTGTAAATGTGTGTGTTTTACAGTTTGATTTCTTTGTGAAATGTGTATGTTAATGTACTGTTATTGGTAGTAATTCTCAGATAAAATACTAACTGATTCAAGAAATGTTAGAAGTAGCACATATATTGCTTTAATCAGCAAAAACATACACTTACATCCGTGAAACATATCCCCATCGTCTAACACAACCAAAATTTACACAAAATGTTCCTTTAAGTCAGCCAAAATGTACCCCCTTCCATCTAAGTCAAGCTTAAACAAACTACATCCGACATACTTAGTCTTAAATCAACGGGAAATTAGGATAAAGCACATTATCACATTACATATCAAACTTAAGCACAAGACTATCTTCAATGTCCTTCTCCACTTCAGCTGATGTTGTTGCTTGTTAGTCTTCTTCTACAACCCCGAAATCACAATATTTGCCTGAATTGGAAACTCCGGATCATACCACTTGAAATACTTACAAGGAGTTTAGAATAGGGACTACATTTGTATAAAAAACGACTTAATCAATGTTAAGAAATTTAACTAATACAAATCAAATAAAAAACTATGAATATTACATACCCCATAATGCGTACATCCGAAAAATCTACGTCCGGGGTTGTCATCCGACCATAAAATTCTTGTGACTGGAGGAAACCCACATGCACAAATAAGCCTAGTATTATAAATCATGGAATGGAAAGGAAGGAAATTGATGGCAAAGAGAAGAAATTTAATGGAGGAATTCTTAAAATTTCAAATATACGGTGGAGGAGAAGGGGTTATGGTGTATAAATAGGAAGAGGAGAGAGAGAGACATTGGCGAAGGAAAATATTAAAGGAAAATGGTTATTTTAACTTTTTTTTTACCGTTGGGGGGTCTGATATGGACAAAAAAATAACACCCTCACGCGCCATTGGACGTTTGAAACCACTCTATGTGCCATGTGGACACTTAAGGGGGACGCGACGCGTAAAGTTTCAAGTTCAGGGGGGTTGCCTCCGCATAGTTTAGGTGTGCACTATATAAAAAGTTGCAAGTCCAGGGGAGTCCCAAGCGCTTTTGCCTAAATAAAATGGACTGATGATGAATTTCTCTATAATTCATACATATAGGTAAAGGCGGATTCAGGATTTAAAGTTTATGAGTTCCTACAACGACTTAATATACATTAATAACTAGGTACACAATTAAACATTTATAAATTTAGCGAGTATTTTACTAGCTATATGTACAGGGCCTGGATATATATATATATATATATATACACACACACACTAGATTCTTATGTGAGTATATATACTAGATTCTTATGAACTCACATATTACTCTCTGGATCTTCTCCTGATCTATCTTTGAAGTTATGAGTTCGGAAGATAAGTTATGAGGCTGTCTTTCAATCATTGTTTTTACATTTGATTTTTCATTAAAACTCTACTTATATCCATTATATATGTTCAAGTGTAACTCAAACATTGAAGTTATGAGTTTTCGCGCTGAAATTCAGTATCTTTAGTCCAAACTCCATATGTGTTAAAAATAATGTACATGATATGTATAGACAATCTATTCGAAACTCAAATACTATCTTATTAATTAAGAACTCATAAATTTAAAATATATATATCCGCCCCTGATTACTTATTATGTGCATCATTCAAATATCACAAACAATCTTTATTTTTTCATATACATATTTTCATTAGCATAATCCAATCCACAAAAAACTGAACAAGAAAAAAGAGTTTACAAGTCATACCTAGGTAGATGGCAAGCAGTAGACTGCCATCTATATTTGAGATAAGACTTATCAAGCCTGCCATTCTTAAGACAGTTGAAACCCTTAAATAAAAAAGGACAATTTAATGAATCATAAAGTGGGTAAGAATTATCATAAATCCAACTTCCTTGATACAAATTACAATTTCCCAATTTTCTAGCTTTTTTGTTTTGACCTGCCGTTGTCAAATTCATCCCATTTGATTTGTGAATAAAGAATGATATTAAGGAGAGAAGAAAATGAATATAGAAGCTAGTCCTTTCCATTAGATAAGATTATGTTGAGAAAATGTAAACTGGAAATGACATTACATATAGTTAAACAAATGAAATGCGATCTAATGAGTCATATTAATCAAATTATATACAGTAATTCTCAATGGTGATGAATCGTTATTTCATTAATGATATTAAATCCTTCTTGCAGAAAATGTAAATTAATTACTCCCAAGTGATTGATGACGTCTTCTAAATAGGAAAAAATGTCGGGAAAAGGTAAATTACATTTCGTCAAGTGCACTCTTTGACGAGTGACATTTGTCCTAATTAATTTTTAAGGGTCCAGATTAAATAAAATAAGAAGCATGTAACCATATTAAGAGGATTGGTTTTAGGAAAGCACTCATCTTTTGTATGAAAAATATATGTACTACATAATTAACATCATTAATTTCATTCATATTTCTGGCATCCAGCTATTAAATTGGTATAACTTCAACCAAAATTGATTCTTGAAGAAAGCTTAATAGTACAACTTAAACTATTTTTCATTTTATATTTTGGCATCCAAATAATGTTATTTCAGCCTAAATTGATTCTTGAAGAAAGCTTAATTAATACATTTTAAGCAATTTTTCATTTTATATTTTTGGCATCCGGATACTAAATTCAGGTCTATAATTCTCAACAGACCTTTGAGAGAGTAGTGCTTATGCACAGGCAAAAACAGTTCAATTTCATAGCTTTGATGGAACCATTTCAGCATTACAGACATATTGATATGTATAGATTGTGGTTGGGAATGGGAACAGCATGGTACAATATAAATGGCAAGATCTGGGTTTTTGTACATGAGGAATTTCAGGCTGAGGTTACAAGGGATTCTGATCAACTACTATCACTTAAGTTAACACATCTTGATTCAGATGAAGAATACATAATCGCCATGATTTATGCTAGTACTGAAAGGACAACTAGAATCAATTGTGGGATGACTTATATGACATTTCAAATAACATGCAAGTGCCATGGATTGTGGGAGGTGACTTCAATGTTATTCTTGATGAATCAGAAAAATATGGTGGATTACCAGTTTTCTATCCACAGGTGGAGGACTTTTCTAATTGCTTGAACATATGTCAACTGGAGGATTTGGGGTTCTTGGGAAGCATTTACACATGGTGGAATGGAAGATCTGATAATGCATGTATCTTTAAGAGACTGGATAGATGCCTTGGGATGCCTTGGGAATCAAGCTTTTCAGAACACATTCCCTAACTTTGAAGTGGAACACCATATCAAACAAGTTTCTAATCATTCTCCAATGTTGTTAACATACAAGACTGACGCCAGAACTGTCAGAAAACCTTTCAGATTTCTGGATTGAGCATGAAAGTTTCTTAGGGACAGTCAGAGATAACTGGGATGGATGGTGTAGTCATGATCCTTTCTTTAATTTTCATAACAAGATGAAAAAGGTGAGTAGAGCATTGATCAAATGGAGCAGAGACACTTATGGAGACATTTTTAAACAAGTGGCAACACTAGAGGAAGTGATAAAAGTGCATGAGGCTGACAAAATCCAACTCAGAACAATACAGCAAGGCTGCAGCAGGTTCAGGCTAAAATAATTAGTTTCTATGCTATAGAAGAACAATTTTGGAAACAGAAGGCAGGATTGCAGTGGTTTAAAGATGGAGATAGAAACACTAAGTTTTTTCATGCCCATGTGAATGGAAAGAGGAAAAATTTGTAGATCAAGAAGATTCAAAATCAAAATGCGATGTGGTTAGAACAGGATCCTGAGATCATTCAAGAAGCTATCAGGTACTACGGTGAATAGTTTTCGGAGGAGCAGATTCCAAATAATTTTGAATTATTGGAACATATTCCTAAATTGATTTCCCCTGAAGAAAATGCAATGCTCAATGAACTGCCTGAAGAACAAGAAGTAAAGGAGACAGTATTTTTGTTGAATTCAGACAGTACTGGTGGGCCTGATGGTTTCACTGGGAAATTTTTTCAAGCACGTTGGGATATTATTGCTGATGATATGGTGAAAATGGTTAGAGCCTTATTTTATGGGCATGAATTGCCCAAAAATATCGCTAGCACTAACTTGGTTCTAATTCCAAAGAAGAAGGAGATCAACACATTTTCAGACTTAAGGCCTATCAGTGTCAGTAACTTCACAAGTAAGGTATTTTCTACGATCATTCACGAAAGGCTGGTCGTTGTGCTTCCAAAATTAATATCTCCTCAACAAGCAGGCTTTGTAAAAGGCAGGAGCATTATGGATAATATCCTTCTAGTATAGGAGATTGTGCATGACATGAGACTAAGGGGTAAACCAGCAAATGTGGTGATTAAACTGGACATGACAAAGGCATATGATAGAGTGTCTTGGTTATTTCTGACCAAGGTGCTCAGAAAAATGGGATTTGGGGAAATATTAATTGACATGATGTTTAGAATTATTTATAATAATTGGTACTCTATCCTAATCAATGGGCAGCGTTGTGGTTTTTTCAAGTCATCTAGAGATGTTAAGTAAGGGGATCCCCTATCTCCAACACAGTTCATATTGGCTTCAGAGTGCATGTCTAGAGCATTGAATGCTCTACACACTAAAGAAAAGTTTAGGGGATTTGGTATGCAAAAATGGAGTCCTTATATAAATCATCTGGCTTATGCAGATGGTACCATCATTTTTTCTTTATCAGTGGAAGACTCCCTAAGACTCATAATGGATACTCTCTCATCATATGAGGCAGTAAGTGGGCAGAAAATTAATAAAGGGAAAAGTGCCTTTTTTCTTCATCATAATATGAACCACGAGGTTGAGGAGAAGGTTTTTGACGTCACCAGGATTCCTAGAAAGGAATTCCCATTTATATATCTGGGAGTTCCCATCTACTATGGAAGAAGGCTAATAGCACATTATAAGGATATAATAGATAAAGTTTTCAATAGGATGAATTCCTGGACTGGAAAGCTATTATCTATTAGTGGAAGAGTAACTCTTATCAAACATGTTCTACAGAGCATGCCTGTCCATCTCTTATCTGCATGTGATCCACCTACTGGAGTGATTACTCAAATACACAGGATGTTGGCTAAATTCTTTTGGAGTAACTCAGTAGGGAATTCCAGCAAACAGTGAGTTGCTTGGACAACATTATGTTATCCCCAAGAAGAATGAGGAATGGGTTTCAGGTGCTTGCAAGATGTATCAAAGGTACTATTCTTTAAGCTTTGGTGGAATTTCAGAACTAAGCAATAACTATGGAGGATATACATGAGTAACAAATACCTAAAGAAGGATAGTCACTGTACAATGGAAGAGAGGCTCTTCTATTTGGAAAAAAATGCTACAATGTAGAGAACTGGTGGAAAAAGAAATCTGGTGGCAGGTGAAATAAGGAGGCTCTTACTTCTGGTTAGATAACTGGACAGGACTAGGAGCATTATACCAAATGATACCTCCTGGTTTTAATATAGATAAAAAAATGATTCTAACTAAAGAATTGGCGATAAAATAAGGATGGGATGAAGGAAGATTGAGAGAGATCCTACCAAAGAATATGGCAGATCACATTATTCAGAGAGTAAGGTAACCATCAAACAATGAAGTGTTAGACAGAGCTTTTTGGAAGCTGGCTACTAGAGGAAAGTTTTCTGTGAAGACTGCTTATCAGTTGGTTAGACAGAGGGAGAAGCCTAATATTTTGTTCAAAAAGCTCTGGATTAAAGGCCTGCCGTTAAGATCTCATTCTTCATCTGGAAACTTTGGCAAGCCAAAGTTCCTTTAGATGAGGTAGTAAGGAAATGGGGTATTCAATTTCCATCCAAGTGCTATTGTTGTGAAGAGCCTAAGGTAGAAACTATATCCCATGTGTTCTTACACTCACCTACTACTCAGTATACATGGAAGAATTTCTGCAGGCCTATGGGTTTAAACATACAACATTTACAGTTGAGCCAGGTAATAAATCTTTGGTGGGATAGCCCAGTTAACAATCATGTCAAGCACATTTTTCAAGCAATACCTTCAATTATTGTGTGGGAGTTATCGAAGAGGAGGAATGCCATTAAACATGGGGGAAAGATGTCCAAAGTGAAAGTTATGTAACAAATCATGCATTCCATTATCATGTTTCTGAAAGTGAGGAGAGGAAATTTCAAATATACTTCTTACAGGTGGAGTACACTGGTATAATCTTTACAGCATTACAATCCTAATACAAGGATTATTCAGGTAAACTGGAGGCCACCAGATAAGGGATGGATCAAGTGTAATACAGATGGCGTAGCTAGAGGAAATCCTAGAAGAGGATCATGGGGATTCTATGTGAGGAATGAAAATGGAGACTTGGTTGCTGCTAAAGCCAAGGAATTGAATGATTTAGGTTGCAATAATACTCAGGCTGAGGCGATGGCTATCCTACAAGCAGTAAGGTTTCTAAAAGAGAAACAATTTCAACAAGTGATTGTGGAAGCTGATTCCTTACTATAGAAAAACTGCATTCAGAAGGTTTGGGAAGTACCTTGGCAAATAATTGATCTGCTGGAGGAGATTTAGAAGATAATGAAAAATAGAACAATCACATTTACTCATATCCTGAGGGAGGGGAATCAATTGACAGATCATCTAGCTAACTTAGCTTTGGATGAAGGGGAAGTAAATGCAGAGTCTTTTCAGGAGTTGGGGAACAAAGAAAAAAGATTGATCAACGGTGATAAGTTAAATCTACCCTATTTGAGGATTAAAGCATGCAGGAGATAAAGGAAAGGAAGGAAAAATGGAGGAGCAGTAGAGTTTCTCATATTCAAATGCCCCTAGGGTAGGAGAACATGAGAAACATACTTTTCACTAACTTTGTTTACTGTTTTGCAGGGGAACATCAAGCAACTAACTCACAAGGTACAGCAAAACCTAGGAAGAACAAAACATGCATAAAGACATGGAGGAAGACAAAAATTCAGAATTTCACAGCAACACAAATAGACTATATGCAAGTGGGCTATATTAGAGTAACTTTCATGAGGACCAGCTGTTATATCCCGCATTTTGTGCAATCGGATAATTTAAGGTAATTGCGGGGAGGTGTCAAACAAGGTCTTACTTTTGTTCTGTTAAGCATATGAGTTGCTTGTAAAGAATGTAGAAGCGGAAACTTAAGAAAGGTCAAGGGCATAAAAGGAAAATTCGCAATATGACCCGTGGGAACACTGGAGAAGGCCTAAGGGCAACATTGGAATTTTAGAAATTTGTTTCGGAAATTACAAAACGAGAATTATAATGAGTTGGGCTCAAAAAAAAAAAAAAAAAAAATTGAGGCCCAAAAGTGTGGAGTGGCCGGCCAACCCAAGGCCAAGCCCAAGATTTAATTTGCATGTGATGATCATGTGCCTCTTATATATATATACTAGTTGATTTCTAGAATTTTCAAGAAAAACCAAAGCAAAAGAAAATCAAGAACAAGAGTGAAGGGGCACGGCCAAGAGAGAAAGAAAGGAGAAAGGAAAAGAAAGATTTTCTAGTCCTTCAATCATAGTCCAAAAATTATAATTTTCCTATATTCCTACTAAGCTCAAGGTGCTCTCTAAGTTGATATAAATATCTTGGCAAGAAACCATCCGTGGTGGCAAGTGGAAGAAGTGAGGAAAAGGTAAGAATCAATCTCTTTTGTTATGTTATGATGGTTGGTTTGTGTTGTAGTAGGAAGGAACGAGTAGAAACTATGGAAAGATGGAAGTTGCAAGGTGGGTGTGCATATGTATGTGTGGCCGTGTGTGTGTATTAATGTATAGGTGTGATGAGTTGAATTTTTATGTTGAATTCTAGTTGTGGACATGGTGTAATTCATATTGGAAATAAGAGTTGAATAAATTTAATGGAACTTGGAAAGAGTAGGTGTTGGCCGTGCATGCATGTGTGTATATGTAAGAATCTTGTGTTAATTATTTTGTTTAGTATTTGGTTGTTATTGTCGCAAATGTTGTGTTAATAATGGAAGTTGAATGATTTTGGCGAAGTTATAGTTGTATATGCATGGTAATGGCCGTGAGTTTTGTGTGTGTGGTGGCCGTGTATAATTGTTGAATTGTGGAGGAAAATGAGTTAATTTTAGTTAGTATATTGGTTGTTGTTGTGTGGATTTTATATTGCTAATAAGAGCTTAGTAATTTTTGTGAAATGGTAGAAGTTGGAGATTCGTGATTGAAGTTATGTAAATTAAATATTATGTTCTTACATGTATGGTAGACAATGATATTGGTATGGTGTTGTCGGAAAATATATTATAAGGTTGTTATTGTTTTCATTGGAGTTGGAAGGTCTTGAAGGAAATAATATGTTGATGAAATTGTTAGAATATATTTTGAGTTGGTTATTGGAATTGTTAGTATGAATATTGGTATTGTTGTTGATAGTTTGGCCGGGTTTGAATTCCTGGATTGTCATTGGTTAAAATTTGGCTAGGTTGAATGTTGAGGATGGTATATTTACAAAGGAAGTGCTGCCGAAATTTCGGTAGCCAAGTATTACTTTGAGAACCCAACTCTAAATACCCTAATGAAAGTTTGGGTAAATGTGACCAAATTACAGA
This sequence comes from Lycium ferocissimum, assembly GCF_029784015.1. Classification (NCBI taxonomy): domain Eukaryota; kingdom Viridiplantae; phylum Streptophyta; class Magnoliopsida; order Solanales; family Solanaceae; genus Lycium; species Lycium ferocissimum. Next base: position 49,994,931 of record NC_081347.1, read on the forward strand.
TTCTGGCGGATTTGCAGCTTGAATTCGGAATAGCAAAAGGAGCGGGAAGAGGTATGTAAGGCTTCACTCTTCTTTCTATGGCATGTCTTAGACGTACTAAGTTGGATACGGGCCTCGGGGACCATTCCTTTCCTCGAAATCCAAGATTGAAATTCGCTACTATTCATTCAAAAGAGAAGTTGAACTAGAAAGGGTGCAAAATGTTGGAAAACTTCTTAGACCTTTAGAACTTGCATAAATGAGACCCGATCATTCTTAAACTCTCACAAGTAACGTCATGAAACGTATTACACGTAAATTGTGTGCGCCGCCTCATTTGACCCGAGGTGGGTCCATTGTTCCGGATTTTCCCTATTGCCGTTTGACTTGTTTTGGAATAGAATCCTAAGGAAACTTTTGATCCTTGTCCCGATTATCAAACGATAGGTACAACACTATCTTAATGTAAATATGTCTATGATGACCGTGACAACGATAATGCTAAGAAAGAACATATGTCCATGATTCTTTGACTAAGGTGAAGAATATGATCTTATAATGATAACGATGGAGTTGAAAATGGGTAAATGTCTACGATAGATATATTGATATATATTGCTATAAAAATGAAAATATGGGAACGTTAAACGATTTCTTGATATCTCAACTCTATTATAGGGGAATCGCTATAAAGGTGCTAAGTAGATGAAACTATACCTTAAGACCCTATTTAATGTTTTTTCTCATAATGTACACTTTTATTGGTATATTTATGATACATGTATATGTGCATGGATATGTATATGTATATGTATATGTATATGTATATGTAAATGTACGGGGAAAAGGGGAAAGCCGTGTCCTGTTTTATTCGGTGCTTATCATCCGGATATATATATATATATATATATATATATATATATATATATATATATATATATATATATGACATGTTGTATTGGGACAACATTGGGGAGGGGGGTGGGAGAGCGATGTATTCGGCGTACGTGAATGTAAGAAAGAAATACGTTTGCGAAATGTCCATTTATCGTATACGGGGATACGGGACACCGTGTTCGAAAAATGAGCTAAGCTTGCGTGGTATCCGCCTACGGGGGCATACACGTGTACTTCGCACCAGGATAAGCTCTGTATATCTATTCTGCTATGACTTATACTCTATATTCATTTACTATGTTATCATTTATGCCTTACATACTCGGTACATTATTCGTACTGACGTCCCTTCTCGTGGACGCTGCGTTTCATGCCGCGCAGTCGGCGAGACAGACGGTTTTGGTTCTTAGAAGCCTCGCGACAGCGGACTTGACGGCGCTCCGGTTGTTCGGAGCCTCATTCCTTTGGTACTATTTTGTGTATATATATGCGGGCACGACGGCGCTCGGCCCTTCTTCCGTATATGTGTACTATGTTTAGAGGCTCGTAGACGGATGTGTACGATTAGATGTTTGTATTTGGATTGTTCGTATTCGCTTTGTATAACGGATAGCAAAGTTTACTAGTCTATGTTTATGATGACGCTGCTAATGTAAATGTTCTGTAACAAAAAAAAAAAAAAAATTGGCACAGCTCCTACGGCCTACTTGATAATGAGAATAGGATGCGAGATAAGGGGTGCTCGGTACAAGTATCGGGTTCCCGTCACGGCCCCTAGTTGGGTCGTGACAGAAGTGGTATCAGAGCAGTTCGGTCCTAGGGGTTTGTCTACGAGCCGTGTCCAGTAGAGTCTTGTTTATGGGTGTGTAGCGCGCCACACTTATAAACAGGAGGCTACAGGGCATTTAGGAAATATGACCTTCTTTGTATTCTAAGATCGTGCGATAGAGCTATGTTACCAGGTTTCCATATTCTTTTCCTAATCCTATGTTATGGTTTCAGTAATGCCGCCGAAGAAGAAAGCTAGGGCAGCCCCGGAGGGCGAGACAGCAGCTCCGGGCCAGCCGATGGCAGAGGCCATCCAGCTATTGACTCAGTTAGTTGCCGCACAGGCTCAGCGGCAAGATACGGACTCGGGAGACAGGGCAGTAAGTGCTAGGGCCCGTGATTTTATTGCCCTACGACCTCCGGAGTTTTATGGGTCGAAACCAGAAGAAGACCCCCAAAATTTCATAGATGAGATGCTGAGGACTCTGAGAATAATACATGCTTCAGATACAGAGTCAGTGGAATTGGCATCGTACAGATTGCGGGATGTAGCAGTCCTGTGGTATGACAGTTGGAGATCCTCAAGGGGAGCAAATGCCCCTCCCCCGGTTTGGCAGGAATTTACTGAGGCATTTCTGCGACATTTCTTACCGCCGGAGGTCCGGCGAGCTCGAGCGATATGTTTCGAACCTTAAGCGAGGGAAATATGAGCGTCGGGGAATATAGCCTTCGCTTTAACTCATTAGCAGGTATGCCCCAGCCATGATAGCAGATATGGGAGATCATGTACACCGATTCATGAGTGGGTTGGGGCCACATATAATTAAGGAGTGTCTGACCTCTTCACTCCAGGATGGAATGACTATTGCCCGTATCCAGGCTCATGCCCAAAACCTGGAGGAACAGTACCAGCTACAGGGAGGAGAGCGCTATCCAGATAGGGGCTCCAGAAAAAGGGGCAGATCTTCCGGGGCGAGAAGCGAATACGAGGAGGAGGGCAGGCACAAGCACAGTATTCTGGATATTCGGGCCAATCAGTGGCCAGTGCACCTCCTCGAACCGCGAATAGAAGGTTTGATCATCCTACTTATTCGGGGCCAGATCAGAGTGCCAACGCTTCAGGATCCCAGTACAGAGCTGATTTTAGTAGGACGGGGCTGCCCCCACCACGATGTGCTCGGTGTGGCAAGCCACATTCTGGGCAGTGTTACCTGGAAACAGGTGGTTGTTTTGCCTGCGGTCGAACTGACCATTTAGTGCGTGACTGCCCACTAAAGGATGGAAGAGGCCAAACTCAGCCAGCCGGATCAGCAATTGGTTCATCGTCGACCGTGCGCCCTAGTGGACAGACTTCCCAGGCCCCAGCGGGCCGCGGCCGAGGTAGAGGAGGGGCACCTAGTTCAGCCGGTCCTCCGCACCGTCTATATGCATTGACAGGGCGACAGGACCCTGAGCCTTCCGCAGACGCGGCCACAGGTACTGTTTCGGCACCTTCTATGATATGCGTGTTAACTAATTCGGATTCTATTTCATCCTACGCTGTCCTTTGTATTGCTGACCATATTAAGAATTCGGAAATTAGGACGAAAAGTAGCCATACGCACGGGTAAAAGGACGGATACTAGAGATTGCGGAGGTTAGAACGGTGCATAAAAGAAAAGATGTGTTACGCGGGCGTTTCGAAAACTGCTAAGACCCCGACCCGTTCCATATTATGTGACATAGGCCGTGCGAGGGAGTGGAGGCGAAAATACTAATGCTAAGACGCTGAAATGCATTAAAAGTTTCAAGGTTAAGCGTGCTAGGGTGAGAGCAATTTCACGATGGGTGACCCCCTGGGAAAATATGTTGAAAATTTCATAAATGAGGGAATCGGGGACGAATGTGAAAGTAAGTAGTTTAAAGTAGATTAGAGTGTGTGGAGTGACTGGAAGTTCTATAAAAGCCGTGTAAGTTGGGGCAGGTTAGACTAGCAAAAAAAGGGAAAACATGCTAGACTTAAAATGGACATGCTAAGCGACATGTGGGATATCTACGAAGGAGACTCCCCCGAACATCATAATACGCCACGAGGCCAGTTCAACATTCGAGGACGAATGTTCAAAAGGGGGGGAGGATGTTATATCCCGCATTTTGTGCAATCGGATAATTTAAGGTAATTGCGGGGAGGTGTCAAACAAGGTCTTACTTTTGTTCTGTTAAGCATATGAGTTGCTTGTAAAGAATGTAGAAGCGGAAATCTTAAGAAAGGTCAAGGGCATAAAAGGAAAATTCGCAATATGACCCGTGGGAACACTGGAGAAGGCCTAAGGGCAACATTGGAATTTTGGAAATTTGTTTCGGAAATTACAAAACGAGAATTTTAATGAGTTGGGCTCAAAAAAAAAAAAAATTAAGGCCCAAAAGTGTGGAGTGGCCGGCCAACCCAAGGCCAAGCCCAAGATTTAATTTGCATGTAATGATCATGTGCCTCTTATATATATATACTAGTTGATTTCTAGAATTTTCAAGAAAAACCAAAGCAAAAGAAAATCAAGAACAAGAGTGAAGGGGCACGGCCAAGAGAGAAAGAAAGGAGAAAGGAAAAAGAAAAATTTTCTAGTCCTTCAATCATAGTCCAAAAATTATAATTTTCCTATATTCCTACTAAGCTCAAGGTGCTCTCTAAGTTGATATAAATATCTTGGCAAGAAACCATCCGTGGTGGCAAGTGGAAGAAGTGAGGAAAAGGTAAGAATCAATCTCTTTTGTTATGTTATGATGGTTGGTTTGTGTTGTAGTAGGAAGGAACGAGTAGAAACTATGGAAAGATGGAAGTTGCAAGGTGGGTGTGCATATGTATGTGTGGCCGTGTGTGTGTATTAATGTATAGGTGTGATGAGTTGAATTTTTATGTTGAATTCTAGTTGTGGACATGGTGTAATTCATATTGGAAATAAGAGTTGAATAAATTTAATGGAACTTGGAAAGAGTAGGTGTTGGCCGTGCATGCATGTGTGTATATGTAAGAATCTTGTGTTAATTATTTTGTTTAGTATTTGGTTGTTATTGTCGCAAATGTTGTGTTAATAATGGAAGTTGAATGATTTTGGCGAAGTTATAGTTGTATATGCATGGTAATGGCCGTGAGTTTTGTGTGTGTGGTGGCCGTGTATAATTGTTGAATTGTGGAGGAAAATGAGTTAATTTTAGTTAGTATATTGGTTGTTGTTGTGTGGATTTTATATTGCTAATAAGAGCTTAGTAATTTTTGTGAAATGGTAGAAGTTGGAGATTCGTGATTGAAGTTATGTAAATTAAATATTATGTTCTTACATGTATGGTAGACAATGATATTGGTATGGTGTTGTCGGAAAATATATTATAAGGTTGTTATTGTTTTCATTGGAGTTGGAAGGTCTTGAAGGAAATAATATGTTGATGAAATTGTTAGAATATATTTTGAGTTGGTTATTGGAATTGTTAGTATGAATATTGGTATTGTTGTTGATAGTTTGGCCGGGTTTGAATTCCCGGATTGTCATTGGTTAAAAATTTGGCTAGGTTGAATGTTGAGGATGGTATATTTACAAAGGAAGTGCTGCCGAAATTTCGGTAGCCAAGTATTACTTTGAGAACCCAACTCTAAATACCCTAATGAAAGTTTGGGTAAATGTGACCAAATTACGGATTTTCGGCGGATTGCGACTTGAATTCGGAATAGCAAAAGGAGCGGGAAGAGGTATGTAAGGCTTCACTCTTCTTTCTATGGCATGTCTTAGACGTACTAAGTTGGATACGGGCCTCGGGGACCATTCCTTTCCTCGAAATCCAAGATTGAAATTCGCTACTATTCATTCAAAAGAGAGTTGAACTAGAAAGGGTGCAAAATGTTGGAAAAGCTTCTTAGACCTTTAGAATTTGCATAAATGAGACCCGATCATTCTTAAACTCTCACAAGTAACGTCATGAAACGTATTACACGTAAATTGTGTGCGCCGCCTCATTTGACCCGAGGTGGGTCCATTGTTCCCGGATTTTCCCTACTGCCCGTTTGACGTGTTTTGGTATAGAATCCTAAGGAAACTTTTGATCCTTGTCCCGATTATTAAACGATAGGTACAACACTATCTTAATGTAAATATGTCTATGATGACCGTGATGACGATAATGCTAAGAAAGAACATATGTCCATGATTCCTTGACTAAGGTGAAGAATATGGCCTTGTAATGATAACGATGGAGTTGAAAATGGGTAAATGTCTACGATAGATATATTGACGATATATATATATTCTGCTATAAAAATGAAAATATGGGAATATTAAACGATTTCTTGATATCTCAACTCTATTATAGGGGATGACTGCTATAAAGGTGCTAAGTAGACGAAACTATACTTTAAGACCCTATTTAATGTTTTTTTCATAATGACACTTGTTATTGGTAACCTCGCCTTATGATACACATATATGTGCATGGATATGTATATGTATATGTATATGTATATGTAAATGTACATGGGGAAAAGGGGAAGGGCAGCTGTTTTATTACCACCTGATTCAGCTGGATATCATCCCGGACGCGGGATATGGGAGAGCCGTACGCGGCGTCTGTATATGCGATGTATGATATATATGACATGTTGTATTGGGACACTGTTGGGGAGGGGGGTGGGAGAGCTGATGTATTCAGCGTCTGTGAATGTAAGAAAGAAATACGCATTTCGAAATGTCATTTCCTGTATACGGGGATACGGGACACCGTGTTCTGAAAAATGAGCTAAGCTTGCGTGGTATCTGCCTACAGGTTACTTCTGCACCAGGATAAGCTCTGTATATCTATTCTGCTATGACTTATACTCTATATTCATTTACTATGTTATCATTCATGCCTTACATACTCGGTACATATTCGTACTGACGTCCCTTCTTGTGGACGCTGCGTTTCATGCCACGCGAGGTCGGCGGAGACGGTTTTGGTTCTAGAAGCCCCCCAAGCACTTTGACGGCGCTCCGGTTGTTCGGAGCCTCATTCCTTTGGTACTATTTTGTGTATATATATGCGGGCACGACAGCACTCGGCCCTTCTTCTGTATATGTGTACTATGTTTAGAGGCTCGTAGACAGATGTGTACAGTTAGATGTTTGTATTTCGGATTGTTCGTACTGCTGTATACCGTGATAGCAAAGTTTACTAGTCTATGTTTAAGATGACGCTGCTAATGTAAATGTTCGGTAACAAAAAGAAAAAAAATTGGCACGGCTCCTACGGCCTACTTGATAATGAGAATAGGATGCGAGATAAGGGGTGCTCGGTACAAGTATCGGGTTCCCGTCACGTCCCCTAGTTGGGTCGTGACACCAGCTCAATAAAAGGGATTCAGTGCATGGTATTATCATCATCTGATGTTCATCCTACTGGATCACTGACATTGAGCTACCACATGGAAAGATACTCTGATAGGAGACCCAAATCAGTTCAACAGCGGTTGCAGAAATCATACAACACAGATACAAGCAATAATAATAGAAAAACACAAACCAAAGAAAACAACAGGAGAAAGCATCAACAGCTCATACAAGCAGATTCGAAGCATCAACAAGAGAAAGACTAAACATGGAGCACAGTATTATGTAAGATTCCATAAATCCAGATCTGGAAGAAGTCATACATACCTGAAGAGGAGAACCAAGCTTGGGTTTCACTGAGTATACCAAAAGATGGTGAAGGAGAGGAAGAAGAACTAATCAATCAAAGAGCTTCGACTCCAATCGACCAGATCGACGGCAAGTGGCGGAGGAAAAAGCAGCCAACAACAAGGATTCATCATTTGAAGAGTGGACACGGAACAACAATAGTGAAAAAGATTGAACTCTCTCTCTCAACAAATTCTATTGGAATGGAGGACACTTTCCAAAATTGGGATTTCTATCCTAATTTGTGCGGAGAAAAGAGACTTTACTAATTATTGGTATAGCTTCAACCTAAACTGATTCTTGACGAAAGCTTAATTAATGATCCTTCCATCCCAAAATACTTACCATATTTCGCATTTTGAGTTTGACCAACATTTTAAGCTATATTTTTTCATGATATTACTATGAGAAGAATTACAATTTATAATATTTCGTATAACTAAATTTTAATTTTAAAATATTAAATTAACCTAATCTAATTTAGCTTTGAAAATTAATCAAATTAACACTTAAAAAAATATGACAAATAGTTTGAGACGAAGGAAGTACAACTTAAGCTATCTGTCTCTTCCCATCCACCTTTCAAACCTCTATTTTAAGAGGAAATTAATTGTAAACTACATGATTTATAAATTAAGCTTATCAAATGAAAAGATCAACTACATGAATAAATCATGCGTTATAAACTGAATAAATCATGACAAATTAATCAAACATATCGTGAACATTCTTTAACATCTAACAATTATAAATTGGAACTATAAGTGTTGAACAAAGTGAAATCAGTGAGCAGGGGAAAAACTGCAATATTAGCTCTTCCGGAAAGTAGTTAAGTTAGTTAGGAAAGTTGAGATATAGATAGTTATTTTCCTAATGACAGTTATCAGGAACTTAGCATAGATTCAGCTGTGTATATGTGTATATATACACATGTATATTGTACAAATGAATCAAGAAAAGAACATACTACTCACTGAATGAAATAATCTTCTCTCTAAATTTTGCGTTACCTTCTTAGTCCTTCCTTCTCTCTAAACCTTGATTTCTTGTTGATTAACATCAATGGTTGTTAATGATTTCTTTATGGTATCAGAGCAGTGAGTATTCTACTCAGTTGTTCGATCATTCTTCTTCATCTTCTCAAAATCTAAAGATTCTTTTCTGCATCTCTTTTCTTGATTCTGTTCTTGAGCAGTCTGTATATTACCAAGAAATATCGTGTATATCAATTCTGAAAGTTTTGAAAAAACTTGCGATTCAAAATGTTTGATGTAAATGGAGTGGGTTCATCACAAACATAAATCAATGGAAATAACTCAAATGGAATTTCCCAACTTGGAAATGAAGCCAATCATAGCAATCACACAGCACCAACTGGATCTGGACATGCCATTGATAATAACAACCCTTTGTTCTTACAATCCTCTCATGTAAGTGAAATTTTCCTCATCACACTTCAATTGACTTGTGAAAATTATGCCCTATGGAGGTCAATGAGGTTAGCACTATTAGGTTGAAATAAATTTGTCTTTATGAATGGTTATTGCAAAAAAGAAAACTATGGAGAGGAGTTGTGGGATAAATAGGATAGGGTGAATGCAATTGTTCAATCTTGGATTATGAATATTGTGTCTAGTAACATTCTTAGTGGCATGGTCTATGTGATACTGCACATGAGGTATGGGAGGATTTAAGAGAAAGATTTGACAAAATAGATAGTTCAAGAACTTACAATTTACATAGAAAAATATCTACTTTGTGTCCAGGAACTACTACTGTGACTGAATACTATACTGGACTCAAGAATCTGTGGGTTGAATTTCAGTCATTAGTTCCTCCACCTGGTTGCAATTGTGAAAGATCCAAAGACTTTGTGTTATACTTGCAAAGACAGAAACTGTACCAGTTCTTAATGGGACTCAATGAAAATTACAAATAAGCAAGAAGCCAAATATCGCTGATGACCTCTTTGCCTTCTATAAACAAGGCTTATTCCATGATTATAAGTGATGAAAGTCAAAAATCAGTTCCAAGTTTGTAGGATTGTTAGATGTTCTACCTAATGGGAGTAATATCTCTAATTTTGATCCTACAGCAACGTATTCTAAGGCAAGACCATCTAAGTTCAAGAAGAACTATAACTTGGTGTGTAAAGTATGCAATTAAAGGGGCACACTAAAGAATTCTGCTATAAAGTTGTTGGATATCCACCAGGATTCAAATCTAAGAGGAAGGAACATGCAGCATATCGTGTCTATTCTGAAGATAATATGACTAACAATGATGCAGTAAACAAGAATACTGGTTACTCTAGGGCATATGCACATCATCAGTCTGATCTGAGTGCTAGTATGAATCAACACCAATTTGGAGCACCAAGATTCTCACAAGGACAAATATGAACAAATTGTGCAACTTCTGAATCAAACTCCAACTGGATCAAAGGCTAAGGCTGTGGCTCAACCATTTGTTCCTCAACTATATGCAAATGCAGCAAGTATTAGTTATCATAAAGCTTTGCTAGTTTCAAATATATTGAAACAATGGATCATTGACACAGGGGCCACCAATCATATGGTGTCTGATAAAGATTTATTGGATAAGGCTACAGTAGTCAAAACTTCAAGTTCAAAACCAATTTACTTACCTAATGTAGATGTTTCATATGTCACTCATCTTTTGGTTCAAGTAGTGTATCAGATAAAAGTACATTGGCTGATGTGTTCTTGCTATCACAGTTTAGATACAACTTAATGTCAGTTTCAAAGTTGACTAGAGAATTGTGTTGTGCAAAAACCTTTTACCCGTTAGGTCGTTTTGGTTATTTTCCCATTTTTTCATATTTGGCCCTTGTGAACCCGCCCCTTTGCTTGTTTTGGATTGTTGTGTAGGGGGCGTGGTTGGCACAATTCCCGAGGTAGTTGAAATCTCTTATGTTGGAAATTTGCTAAGTTAAGGAATCTTTAAATGTTTGGTTGACTTTAGGCATCATCGGGGGCAGTTGTGTTATTTTGGGAATTTCGTCGGTTTCATTAGCTTCGAAACGTCGAATATAGGCTGTTTCAGTGTTTGGTTCAGTTCCTGAGGGTCTTGGGGGAATTTTGGTCATTTGGTTGGAAAGTTGGTTTTCGCCCGTTCGGGGTTGACTTGGTCAACAAGATCGTTGTTGGGAATTCCAAGTGCACGAGTGAGTTCGTAGTGAATTTTTACATATGTCTGCATAATTGGTTTGCATCCAGGAGGTTCCGGGAGAGTCTCGGGATTTCGGTTGAGAGTCAAAAACCTAATTTTTCTGGTTCTGGTGTTCGCCCAGGCGTTAAGCGCAAACGGGGTCCCGCCCCTACAGACGTACTCCGGAGCGAAGGACAACGGGGTTGGCCTTAGTCCACCCCTATGAAGATTTTCCCGCAAGTGCGTGTGCGCAGCCGTGAGCTAAGCTCCGCCGCTGCGAGCTTGGGATATTTTATGGGAATGCGCCGTGGCAAGGTCTTTTCCGCTGGTGCGAACTTGGGTTCGCAATTCCCTGAGCAGAATGAGGTTTTAAGTGTCTTCCTTCCTTGGACATTCCATTTCTAAACCCTTAAGTTGAGAGCAATTTTGGAGGAGAATTGAAGGGAATTCATGGAAGAATCAGTGGCTAGGTCTCCTAATTCTAATTTATGATTATTTTCATGGTTAGAATCAAAACCCCATGCCTAGAATGTTGATTTTAATAGAAATATTGAAGGGTTTTGTAACCCAACCTAAGAATTGGGGGTTTTACAAATTGAGCATGAATTAGTGATTATTATCGGATGATTCTCAGTTTATGAGTTATATGAAGCATGAGGAACGTGTTTCTAGGCTCAATTTACTGTTTTACCCTTTTGAATTCGAAATCCTAATTCTAAGGCTTAATTTGGGGATATTGGATTATGTAGCAATATGGGTGTTCTTTGGATTCGTGTTCTAACATATACTCCATATTTTATTAGACTTTTTTCGTTTGAAGACTATGCGGAACGGCAACGGGCTTCGTGATTCAAGATTCGGCAATTCCAGGCATATTGAGACCTTGAACTCTTTCTTGAATGTCTATATTGGCTAAAATGAATCTAATAAGAGGGAATTGGGGCGAATTAAGAGGGTTCGATACTCATAAGGTGATGAGCACCATTATCAGATACCAGTCATCATGTTATGGATATTTGTGCAATTTCAATTGTATAGTTGGTCTGAATGCCATGCTTTGGGCACTAGCTGATAGAATAGTATGATCCTTTGGATATGTGATTGGGGTCTGATGCCCGTACTTCATATCTCTTATTGTTATTGCATGTCTTGTATGTTTGTATGCATATCACTCATATATCCTCGTTGAAGTAAAAAAGGTGAATTTTATGATATTGTAAACATGAGGATGGATTCCATGCTTATATGCTTGTTCTTGACTTGATATATTCCATATTCATACGTTATATGTATTCATGCATATGATTTGAGGCTATGATTGTGAGTCCGATGGGATTTTATTCTAGATGAGTGATGATGCTTTTAGCGTGTTCCATTGACAAATAGGTCCGGTCGGCTAAGTGACAAGTACTTGAGATATGATATGTGGAAACTGCAATCTGAGGTTCCTATCAGAGCAGTCTGTGATCCGAGGTTGCTACTAGAGCGGTTCGTGATCCTGCTACCGGAGTTGTCAATGATCCGATGATTTTTGGCAGCGGTGATATATAGGCCTCATGAGCCCCCTATGGGTCACGATTCATTAATATTCGAACGTGTGTATATAGGGAAGTGGGAACAAAGGCCTTGCATTGCATTTGAATCTCATTCATCTTATCTTATGTTATTGTTGTGATTCTTGGTATTTGACTTGACTTTTCTTGGATTCTATTTGTTATTTGAGCTTAATCGTTAAAGTATAGTTATCCTGTATTTTGGCCTAATGGCGGACAAGTGTGGTTGCGGTATCATAACCAACCCTCATCTCCGTTTCGGAAAGAGTCACACTTGTTGCACCTTTTTGTGTGCAGACTCGGTTCCTAGCACTAGTGGAGCTCGTGACTACCAGGCTACCCACTAGAGCCTTATTTGAGAGACCTGGATGAGCTCCTTGGATTCTGGATTGCTCCGAATTCTCCTTATTCTTTATTTTCTGTCTTCTTCAGTTCAAACAATTTCCTATGTATTCAGACTATTTCATACTCTTAGTAGTCCTTGTATTATGGTGATATCAAATTTTGGGGGGAAAATTTTAGTATCTACTTAAGTATTTATATTTAAGATCGTTAAGACTTGAAATTGACTTGTATGCTTAATTCAACTTTAGTATTTTTGCTTATTTTGGGCTATTAATGGTTGGTGTTGGCTTACTAGTGCGGTGGGACTAGTGCCATCACGACTTGGTAATTTGGGTCGTGACAAATTGGTATCAGAGCTTTAGGTTAATCGATCTCACCGATACAAGGACACTGTCTAGTAGAGTCTCGCGGATGGGTGGTACGAAGATCTCCTTATCTATCTTCGAGAGGCTATAGGACATTTAGGGAACCCCCATTCTTTCATTCCTTATCGTGCGTGTTTCATTCGTTTAAGGTCTAAACTTTATTGTTCCAATCTCTCACTGATGGTGAGAACACGTTCTCGATATGCGAGCAACTAGGTGTGATGTCACCTGGTATGGTTCGAGATGTGCAACCGTGGTAGAGACACATGATCAACTCCAGATTTCAGCTATGATTTGAAAACTCGATAGAGTGGTATTATGATTCAAATTCTCTGGTTCGGCAACATCCCTAGAAAATGGGAGTCGAGGATGCGCATTTATAATATATCAAGTGATAGGAAGACATTATCGATTCTAAAATGGTTCGGTTAGCGGAATAACCATGTGATAAATATTATGGCTTCGAAGACTACGATCGAAGGGTTTCATCATGGCATAAAGATTTCTTATAATGCAACAAGATGTGACATGTACAAATACTCTGAAAAGGAAGGAAAATTTGGATAAATCAGTTGATTGAACAAAAGGAATAGTTGATGAGGCCATGAAGAGGAGTTTGGAAAGCATATAATCAGGAAAGATGACCTATATGGTAAGGTATGAGGAACTAGGACTTCGTTCAGGATGTGTGTGGAGAGTCTTCAGCTACTTGACGGAACAGGGACGTAATGAAAGGAATTCGAATGGATCATTCTCAGTTATAAGACGAGCATAAGTGGTGGATGAGCTCGTCTGGGCAAAGGTTACTATAGGTGACTGAATCTTGTGGGAATGGTCGGGTATCGTCTTTCAGTAAAGGGTCGTGTTGTTGGTTCGATTGATATCTCTGGAATATGATGACAAAAAGGAATTATTTTGAGCTTTGAGTCGGTTGATTATGTGAGACCACTTTCGTTTATGAAACGTTGCTAAGGATCATGGGTTAGTCGGTATGTGGGCTATGTCGTAGGCTTCTGGGGAAAACAGTGGTCCATTAATAAGAACGAATCTAGCGATGGATGAGTGTGAGGATTTGACTACTTGGAGAGTTATCGATTGTTGCTCCTAATTTAGAGAGAATGTGGATTTTGTGATTGTGGCATTGGCTCAACGGGTTCTACGATTAGTAGTGGGTGTTAAATAATTCAAGTCGCAAAGTACATTTCAGTAGTTAAACTGAGGATCAGTGGAAACAGTCTAGGTAAACGGCAGTGATTTCACCTGAGGACTTTGGGTATTTGTGCGGAGTTGGTAAATTCATGAACCAAAATGGAATAACAATTCACCTGTTAAGGAATTTTGACAAAGAAATCAGTATGAGCTTTATGAGGTCGTTGATAGAGAGTTAAGTGTATTAGCCAAGGATCGCTGACAGATTATGGACCACCTCATAGTGTTTGAGCTTTCGCATCAGCAGTGATCAGTTATTGGGATAACCAGGGTTAGTCAGATATTTTGTGATAGGAAGGTATCGTGAGAAATGGTATATGTGATATGCTCGACTTAGAGGAACATTCAGTTATAAGGTTCAAGTGAGGTAAAGAAAACTCAGACGCTCTAGATCGAGGCTTACTACTATCTCTATGACTAATTTGGATATTTTGTAAGATTTATGATATTTCGATCCACCCCTTAGTAGGTTTGAGTAATTTCCAATTGATGATGATAAACGTGGTCTTGAATGGAAGATAGAAACTAGAGATTTAGGATAAAGGGCATCTTACTATCGGCTTTGAAGGATTTGGGTTCATAAGACTTGGATTTGTATCAGCGTGACTACTTAAATCATGTGCGGGTTATGGTGGCATTATGTTATCTCATTCGGTTAGGTGTGGAAATGGTACGTCTGATTGAGGAAGTTTGTGTATAATCTTGATGTAGGGACGGCAAATGCGGCGGGATCGTGTGATTGAATATTGATGAGAAGGTAACTTGTGTATTACCAAGGGGGGTATTTCAACGGCATACTTGAATGGACAAGTTAGAGTTGATTAATAAATGGCAGTCTCTACGATGGAAAGTTATTGTCATAATTCCGAGGTAAGAAGATATCAAAGTGTTGATGGTTAGGTAGTATGGTTGAGTATTTCAAATACAAATGACTTAAGGGTATTGTGTGAGGTAAGACCTATGGATTGTAAGATTGATACTTTTCGAATTGCTAAAAGTGTAATAAGTATATGACTCAGAGATTTTAGGGTTGTGAACTGTGGAATATTTGAAATGATGAACAAGTTAGTGGAAATACAATGAAGAGAGAGATCCATGTAATTAGATTCTTTGAAGTTTATCATATTTGGGTGAGTAGTGCGAGTTGTTGAATATAAAGAATTAAAGTCTTAAGGTATAGCTCGTGAGTATTTGATTGACTACTTGGGGAAATTTCAGATTTTGAGGTTGGAAATGACATTGCGAGGTTGAGGAATTAGGAACAGCGGATTAGAATGGATCACCACAGACTTATGGAAGGCTTACTGTTCACTTATAGAGATTTGGAAATCGTTCGGCTGATTATTGGTGACATTCAGGGTATGATGCATTTTAATCGGGCTAAGTTTGTTCATGTAATGTCAGGGGACATATGGATATGTTACCCAGAGATTTATGGCTATTCGAGTAATCCGTGACTAACGATTTGATGGTTTTCCATTCGAAATATAGGTATGGTAGCTTGTCGAGTGTGTGAAGATTGCAAAGTGGTTTGATAACATTTGGTGACGATAGCTTGGGGGCAAATTTTATCGGTCTGCGCAGATGCTTAGTGATATGGAGGAGGTACAAAAGGATAGGGGAAGTTTTTTGGAGTGATCGGTTGACCTTTAGAACATTGGATGATGCGGCATGTTACTTAAAGGATAAAAAGATTCAGATAGTGAGTGTTGATTTAGTGGTTTTAACTCATCGGAATGAACTATTAGATTTCATATTTGCGCAACCGGCCTTGGATAAGGTTTGTTTTTTATGGTAATGCTTGGGATTTGCTCAGGATAAACACTGCACAGACAGAGTCTTGATTTGTACTCATGGTGTGTGATAGCGTGATTTCTAAGGATCTATGGTACTAAAGATGATTTTGGAAGGTGTGGAAGAAAGATAAATGGAATTAGAGTACTTGGTAGATGCAGTTGATTATGGATGACGGTTTCAGTTAGAAGATTGTGGCAACTATAATGATAATTGTGGAATCCACCAAATTGCGTCATAGTTATGGCTATGATTAGATTCAGGTATTTTAAGTAAGGCTGGACCAAGTGTGTGAGGATCAGATTATTTGGTTAAGTTAAAGAAAGGTTTGGCGAATCAAGCAGAAAAGCAAATTGATATGGACTTATAGTAGGATTACCTTGGTAGTTGGGGAAATTTGATTCATATCTGGGTCTTTATAGATGGACTAGGTGATCTCATTGTATATCGATTCAGACTATTTGCAAATCAGAGAAATTGGACAGGTTTGACTTTCAAAAGCTAGTTCGTTTGCATGGGGTACCTATTCTACCTCTACATATCGAGGCACTCAGTTTACATCTCATTCTGTAGATCTATGCAAAATGAGCTGGGTGCTCGAGTGGAGCTTAGTACAACATATCGCCTTCAGACTGATGGACAGTCCGAGCGCACAATTCGGGTTCATGAGGATATGTTGCGGGTTTGTGTGATAGATTTTGGCGGCCTTTGGGATCAATTTCTGCCTTTAGCGGGGTTTGTCTATGACAGTTTCCGTTTGAGCTTTGAGATAACACCTTCAAGGCCTTATATGGTAGGAGGTGTCATTATCCAGTTGGTTGGTTTGATGCATTGAGGTGAGACCTCAGGGTACATACTTGTTGCGGGATTCTTTGAAAAGGTTAGGTTGATTCAAGAGGGGCTTCTTACAGCTTAGACAAAACAAAAGGGTTGTACGGGTCAGAAGGTTCGTGACTTCGGGGTCATGGTTGGTGAGCGAGTATTCTTTGAAGATTTCACCCATGAAAGGTGTGATGAGGTTTGGAAAGAAGGACAAGTTGGTCCTTAGGTTCATTGGTCTGTTTGGGATCATTCAGTGTATTGGTGAGTTAGCCTATGACTTGGCTTTGTCTCCTGGTTTGTTTGGGCATTCACCCTATATTTCATATTTTGATACTAAAGAAGCACCATTCGGGGGATTCAGTAATACTTGATCAGTTATGCGGATTAGATATCTCCAGTTTTTCAGTGATTCAGGTATCTCTTCTTTCTTTCATGTTCGAGGACGAACATGTGTTTAAGTGGTGGATGATGTAACGACCCGTTAGGTTGTTTTGGTTGTTTTCTTATTTTTGCCTATTTTGACCTTGTGAACCCACCTCTTTTCTTGTTTTCGGATTGTTGTGTAGTGGGCGTGGTTGGCACGATTCTCGAGGTGGTTGTAATTGATGTACCGTGAAATTGTGGCACATTCGATACCTTTTTACGAGAAGTTTTACTTGTTTTGAGGCAAGTATGTGTTGTTTCGATGTGTTTTTGTCGTGTTTCAGGTAAATCATAGAATTGAGGTTCAGAATCTAAAAGTTACTGAAATTGCACAGAACTTGACTTTCACTGTCTGTACAATATTATACGGACCGTGTCTGTGGTCGTATTAAAGAAGGACAAGGCAACAAAATGTCAAAGTAGGAAGATGCTAAGATACGAGCAACTTATACGGGCCGTATATTTGGGCGTGTCGAAGGATTTAAGACAAGACAGAGAGCTATTTTTGAAGAAGGAGTTTCATGGTCGAGTTATACGGGCCGTGTAAGTTTATACGGACCGTGTAATACTAGCTTGTGTTTTTCTCTGAAGAAGTGAAGACTGAAGGTTGTACAGTTTTATACGGGCCGTGTAATGTTATACGGACCGTATAAGTTGCCGTTTGGAACTTAAGTGCAAATTTTGTAATTTTACATTTTTGAAACCTATAAATAGTCCAATGTAGGGTTTTATTTATTACTAGCTATTATACTTTGACTCTTGACTTAGAGCATTGAATATTCCTTTGTTTTTGGAGCTTTCAAACATCAATTCAAGTATTATTAATTTCCCTTTTCATCAAAAGTAAGCAATTATGAATTCTTCAATCTTTTATTTCTTGTTCTTGGTCAGGAGTAGCTAAACACCTTTTTCTAAGGTTGTGAACCCAAAAATGGGTGTTTTGTTATTGGGAATTGTGATTGATATCTGCATAATAGATTTTTAGGATTTATTTATTATTCGTTCATCATTCATCATTAATGATTGCAAACATTGATTAAAGCCATAAACTTTATTTAACTTGGGAAAGTACTTAGGGTTTTGTAAGAATAAATAACAAGAACTCAAGGCGTTAACCCTTGTTTCATAAATTCACTTAGCGATAAGAAGAATTTACTTGGCATAATTAACCGTTCTTCATATCAACTTTCTTATATTTGGGAAAATCATAGAAAGAAATAATCTTTTTTTATTGGAAAATAGTAGATATTCACATAGAGGTTAAGTGCATTCATATAATGATCCATTAGAAGTATATCAAGATCAATACCCATGATAATACACTTTATCTAACGGGGACACAACCTTGGTTTCTTTTAACATATATTACAATCCAAAGCAATTAGTTAGGATTTATTCATAAACAACCAACTTTCTACAAAAATCATCGGAGTAAGACATTAGACCTAAATTAAGCATTCTAGTATTTTAGTAACCTTTTCACACCATATTCCCTATGGGATTCGACCCCAACTTTGTTGGGTTACTATATTTGACATCGTCCGCTTTACGCTAATAAAAGGTGTAATTTGAGCGTATCAAATTTTGGCGCCGTTGCTGGGGAATACGGTTTTAAAATTACTAAATAGTGTTTGCTTTGATTAAAGTCTATTTCTTATTCCATCATATTTTGTTTGCTATTCCTTGTGAATTAGGTGAACATGAATCAGAATCAACGAAACCAACGTGCAGCAGCTGGTAACCAGGGTGGTCAATTGAATGATCCCGCGAATGAAACGGATGAGGAGAATGTCTTTGCTGATCTTATACCAGAGGAGGACTATGCATATGTTATTGTTCATCTTCGAGTTGGAGCTGCTAGTTGCAAAATTGACTTCTCTCTTTACCAGTTGTTGAAACTTGAGGGCTACTTTCGGAACTCTACCGAGAATGATCCTCAACGACATTTGTAGAACTTTGTGGATGTATATGCTCATCACATCCAAAACAATGTGTCACAAGATGCTATTCGGCTGAGGCTTTTCAAAATTCCTTAGCTGGAGAAACATGAATGTTGTTCGAGAAGCTATCCCGGAATTCTATTACTACATGGGCAGAGATAGTAGCAGTCTTTCTCAAGAAGTGGTATCCTCCTAGCAAGAAGGCTGAGATCCGTGACAAAATCTATGAATTCAAGCAGCGACTGGGAGAACAAATATACGAAACTTGGGTGAGATTTAAAGAATATCTGCAGAAGCTTCTAACTCATGGTTTTTCGGAGAACATATAAATAGAGAAGTTCTACTGAGGGTTGGATCCAATAACACAGTCAATTGCGAACAATGCAACTGATGGTTGTTTTATGGATAAATCTTAGACTCGAGTTACCAACATACTTAATAGATTGACTACACACAATCAGGCTTGGCACTTGAACAATGCAGACATTGTCCCCTATGAGAATGCTATGATCCAGATTATGATAAAGGAGAATCAGGATACTCAGCAGACATTGGCTCAGCTTGCAACGAATATCTCCTTGCTGACCAAGAAATTTGAAGAGAACCAGACCAAGAAGGTAAATGTGTATGAAGATGCTTTAGGTATGCCGAAAGGGATGTATCAAGTCCAAGAGGGTCCATATCAGGAGGGACCTCCTATGCAGGTTAAAGATGCTAGCTGTATGAACAACTCTCAAGGGGGTTATCAAAGGCAGAATTTCCAAGGAGGGGGGAGGGTACCAGAAGCAAAATCAATGGAGACCTCAGCAGGGACAAGGTACTTACAACAACAGCCAAGGGAACTACAACAATAATTATGGTGGCGCAAACTAAGGAAACTACAACGACAATAACAATTTCAAAAATAAGAGTTCCAATCCATATATTCCACCAAAAGGGCAGTCAAACGATCAAGGTAGTTCGAGGGTTGAGGCAATGCTTGAGAAGGTTCTGGCAAATCAAACCAAGTCTAAAAAGATGTTATCCGGGCTAACAGAGATAGTGGGATCTCATACAATGGCTATTTAAAAGCTTGAGTCGTAGATGCGTGATATTTCTAGAGAGCAACAACCTCCTAAAAAAAGAGGACTTCCTAGTGACACTATTCCGAATCCGAAGAATGGGGGAGATGGTGTTGACCATGTGTTTGCTATTAGTACTCAGAGTGGTAAAATACTCCAAAGTGCTGAAAAGAAGGTTGTTGATCTGGAGCTAATTAATGAAGAGGAAGAGGTGCAGTCTGATGCATCAATTATTGATGATGAGCTTCCTACTAAAGAGAAAGCTGCTGATATTCCGTAAAAGTTCGAAGGTGGCTGATGATAAGAGCAAGCAGATGGTAAAAGGGGCTCTCCGCCCTTTGACTCAGCTTTTCAAATCTAAAACGCCCTTTCCTCAAAGGTTGGTAAAGAAGAAGAAAGATGCTAAGTTCGAGAAATTTTATGATCAGCTGAAGTGGTTATCTCTGAACTTTCCATTCTTGGATGTTGTCAAGGAGATGCCCGGTTTTGCTAAACACTTGAAAGACCTGTTGACCAAGAAGAAGACGGTGCAACATGAAACCATGAGTTTGACTCACACTGTGAGTTCCATTCTTTCAACAACTACTGTCCAGAAAAAGGGAGATCCTGGGGCGTTCACCATTTCGTGTTCTATTGGGTACCATGGTTTTGCTCGTGCTCTATGTGACGATGGGACAAGTATAAATTTTATGCCACTTGCTATCTACAAGCAATCAGGTTTGGGCATGCCAAGGCTGACTACTATGAGATTACAGATGGTTGATAGATCTATTAAGCGGCAGGTTGGCATGGTTGATGATGTTCTTGTGTGGGTTGATAAATTTATGTTGCCCACTGATTTTGTGATTCTTGACTGTGCTGTTGATCAGGATATTCCTATTATCCTAGGGAGACCTTTCCTTGCTACGGGAAGAGCTCTTATGGATTTGAAAAAAGAACGAAATAAAATTTCGAGTCAATGATGAGGAAGTTACATTTGAGGCAAGTAAGGGGATGAAGTTACCAAGTGCTTACGAGAGCATTTCGGTGATTGATTCCTTTGATGTTGTTGATGAAGCTGTGGAATTCAAAATGGAAGAAGAAAGTTTAGGAGAAGCTCTTGCTGCTATTCTTGTCAATTTTGATGCTGAAGACATGAAGGGTTATGTGGAGACGGTTAATTCACTTGTTGGGCTGGGTTCATATTCTTACCACCCAAAGAAGCTTAATCTTGATCTAGAAAATAGAACAACACCTACAGCAAAACCTTCTATCGTTGAGCCACCGAAGCTTGAGTTTAAGCAGCTCCCATCACATTGGAAGTATGAGTTCCTTGGTCAAAATAATACGTTACCAGTGATTATTTCGGTATTGCTGACTGAGGAGCATATCGAGAGGCTTGTGGAGATATTACGTGAGTATAGGCGTGCTATTGGTTGGACCATAGCCGACATTATGGGGATTCTTTCTGGGATCTATGAGCATAAAATCCAGTTAGAGAAGGACAACAAGTCGAGTGTCGAACATCAAAGGAGACCGAATGAGAATATGCAAGAAGTCGTCAAGAAAGAAATCATCAAGTGGTTAGACGCTGGAGTGGTCTACCTTATTGCTGATAGTAAATGGGTGAACCCAGTTCAATGTGTTTCGAAAAAAGGCGGCATCACATTGGTGCCCAATGCAAAGAATGTGCTGATTCCGATGAGGACTGTGACAGGTTGGAGAGTTTGTATGGACTATTGCAAGCTTAACACTGCTACTTGCAAGGATTACTTTTCTATGCCTTTTATTGATCAGATGCTTGATTGGCTAGTAGGGTGGTCATACTATTATTTCCTAGATGGGCATTCGAGCTACAATCATATCACCATCGCCCTTGAGGATTAGGAGAAAATGACATTTACTTGTCCTTATGGGACATTCGCTTTCAGCAGGATGCCCTTCTATCTTTGCAATGCACCTGCTACCTTTTAGCGGTGTATGATGTTGATATTTTTTGATATGGTGAAAGACTTTCTTGAAGTCATTATGGATGATTTCTTGGTGGTTGGTGATTCTATTGATGATTGTCTTGACTATCTGGGTCAAGTGCTTAAACGCTGTGAGAAGACAAATTTGGTTTTGAATTGGGAGAAGAGCCACTTTATGGTGAAGGAAGGGATCGTCTTCAGGCATAGAATCTCTAAAAAGAGGATTGAGGTCGATTAGGCGAAGATTGATGTGATTTCAAAGCTTTCTCCACCTATCTCAGTTAAGGGTGTCCGGAGTTTCTTGGGACACGCAGCTTTTTACAGGCGTTTCATCAAAGACTTCTCCAAAATTTCTAATCCGTTGTGTAAGCTTCTTGAAAAAGAGGCTAAGTTTGAATTTGACCTGCAGGGGACCCATGGTGTCTATATACCACTCGTTTCGGATCCACTCCACGGACCCGAGCATAAACCTCCGTTCCAGAACGAACCTCGGACATGGGCCATATCAATATACCTCTCATTTTTTAAACTAACCTCGGAGCACGAGCCCATAATCTAGGTCACATGTGTGCCTTTCCATGCCTCTTAATGGGACAATATTTCTTACCTTCTCATTATCAATGCTTAAGTCACCATTTCATATCACAATATCGCCGAGAAGATCATATTAGCTCCTCATCACAAACACATCCACTGCAGATTTAACACACAGGAATAGTGGCACGAAGGCTACACAATCACTCAATCGCATTCACATAGGAATTCAACCACACAATATCATACATGAAAACTAGACATGCTTTTTCCTAAAGAATTCACAAAACATACAATCAGCTAACCAAAGACTAACTCAAGTAGACCGTAACATACCTCAAACGTAGAGCTGGAACAACGCAAGTCACTCCGCTACATCTTTTCCTTTCCTTAAAGCCTCAGAACTCTCAAAGTCTAGAAGTAAAATTCTCAATAAGTCACAATTACTCAAATCACAAGTACCAATTCAAGAATACCCTTCCCTTTACCCCATTCCAATGGGTGGATGATTTTCTAGGTGTAAAACAAACTAAGAAGGGCCTTAGTAATCATTAATCATCAACTTATACCGATATTATAACAACATTCCCACTACAAATAGCTTTCATGGTCAAGATACCATTTTTATAGAATCCTAGGTCTCAATTCACTTAGTTTATGGCTCTAAGGACTCAATCCATGATTAAGAGAAACTAACCCAAGCCTTTAGATGGTAAATAAGTGATAATAACTATAACCCATCAAGTTTGGAAGGTTTAACAATTTCTAGGGTTTCTATTACAATTCCACCATTGAAGACCCACAAGAGTGATGATAATCATGAAAATGATACGGAATGGTTAGAAGGAATAAATAAAGATTACCTCTCAAGTGTTTTCTTGCCCTAGC
The DNA here is from genome assembly GCF_029784015.1 of Lycium ferocissimum. Lineage (NCBI taxonomy): Eukaryota > Viridiplantae > Streptophyta > Magnoliopsida > Solanales > Solanaceae > Lycium > Lycium ferocissimum. The sequence goes on from NC_081347.1 coordinate 50,018,307, forward strand.
TTTAAAATTCACCCTACGTGCTTGTGGGGAACTGTGTTGGGGTATTATGAATAAAAATATGAGACTAAGTCTTTAAAACATTAGTTCTGTCCCCCGCTGACCGTCGCAGTGGTCCCATTATAGTGGCTAAGTGACCGCTATAGCGGACCCAGCAAAAGTTCGCTCAACGCTATAGCGGTCCATCCCCCGCTATAGCGGTATTTCCGTAGCGGGCAATCGCCCGCCACAGCGGCCACAAGAGAAAATGGCTGGCTTCTAGGGGCAGTCAGCCCACCGCTACAGCTGTACCACCACAGCCGTTCTCCCACCGCCGCAGCGGTGCCTTTTGGGTAGTGAGCTCGACTTTTTGTCCAGTTTTCTCCCCTTTTATTCCACATTTCATCCGAGGCCTCACAAACACAATCAAAACATGTACACAGACATAAAAACACTATACGAATCCACCCATGGCCTTGATATTCCCAACAGAGTTCTAATTTCCTACGTCACCCCCCGACGAACTCAATACAATAAAACAACAATCACAAGCAAGTCAAATTTCAGCTCTTAAGCTTACAAAATTGAGTTCTTACTGACTCGTTCTACCCTTGGAAAGGTTCTATTTGGTGGGGTGACCCTACATTTTTCATAACGACCAGAAGGGTCGTTACATCAGATACCAATTAAAACACCGTTCGTCCCCAAACGGACAGAGGTGAGTAAACTAGGAGAATTTATCTATCTCGGTGAGAAGAAGAGGATACTTGCTATGCATATCAAATTTTGTTTCCCAAGTAGCTTCCTCTACCGGACGATCTTCCACTGGACCTTCACAGAGGCTATTTCCTTGGACCTCAACTTGCGAATATCGCTAACTAAGATGGCAATGGGCTCCTCCTCATATGAAAAATTTCATCTAATAAAATCGAATCCCAACGGATTATGTATGAACCATCCCTGTGATACCTCTTCAACATCGAAACATGGAACACTGGATGAACGCCTGATAAACCCGGAGGCAAGGCCAACTTATTAGCCACCTCCCCCACATGCTTGAGGATCTCAAATGGTCCAATGTACCTCGGGCTAAGCTTGCCCTTCTTTCTGAACCTCATCACATCCTTCATGGGTGAGATCTTCAGCAACACTTGCTCTCCCTCTGCAAACTCAAAATTTCAGACCTTGCGGTCCGCATACTCCTTTTGCCTGCTCTGGGCTGCTAGGAGCTTAGCTTGATCACCCTTACTTTCTCAAGGGACTCCCTCAGAAGATTAGTGCCCCAAGGCCTCACCTCGAATGCATCGAACTATCCAATAGGAGACCTACACCTCCTCCCATACAACGCCTCAAACGGAGCCATATCGATACTCGAGTGGTAGCTATTGTTATATTCAAATTCGGCCAAAGGCAGGAACTGGTCCCAATGCCCACCAAAGTCTATCACTCGCGCACGAAGCATGTCTTCAAGGACCTGAATAGTCCGCTCAGACTGCCCGCAGACTGTGGGTGGAACGCTGAACTAAGACCCAACCTCGTACCCAACTCCTCACGGAAACACTCCTAAAATCTGGATGTGAACGTTGTGCCCCTGTCGGACACAATGGAGATAGGAACCCCATGAAGCCTAACCACCTCACGCATGTAGATTTTAGCCAACTTCTCCGCATCATAAGTTATCTTCACCAGAATGAAGTGGGCAGACTTAGTCAACCTGTCAATAATAACCCAAATGGAGTCAAACTTCCCCAACGTCTTCGGAAGACCCACCACGAAATCTATGGCTATTCTTTCCCACTTCTACTCGGGAATAGGCATCCTCTGAAGCGTACCCCCAGGTTTCTGATGCTCATATTTCACCTGTTGGTAATTTAGCCATTGGGCAACAAACTCTACTCTATCACGCTTCATCCTAGTCCACCAGTAATGTTGCCTCAAATCCCGATATATCTTACTAGCGCCAGGATGAATAGAACACCTCGAACTATGAGCTTTTATCAGAATGGTCTTGATCAAGTTGCCCACACGTAGCACACATACTCTCCCTTTGATTCGCAGCACGCCTTCCTCATCAATCACGACCTCTTTGGCCTCACCACGCAACACCTTATCACGTATCTTACACAACTTAGCATCCTCAAACTGCTTAGCCTTAATCTGGTCTAAAAATAACGACCGAGCCTTAACACAAGCCAACACCCTGTCTGTGTTGGAAATATCCAGCCTCATAAAACTTTTAGTCAGAGTCTGAGCCTCTCTAGCCAACGGATGCTCCGAAGAAATCAAATAAGCCAGACTCCCCATACTAGCCGACTTCCTGCTCAACGCGTCAGCCACTACATTTGCCTTACCAGGGTGATACAGAATGGTGATGTCATAAGCCTTTAGCAGTTCCATCCATCTCCGCTGCCTAGAGTTTAGATCCCTCTGAGTGAACACATGCTGCAAAATGTGATGGTCTGTGTACATTTCACAATGGACATAATACAAGTGGTGTCTCCAGATTTTCAACGCAAACGCCACCACTGCCAACTCTAGGTCATGAGAAGGATAGTTCTTCTTATGCACCTTCAACTGCCGAGAACCATAAGCAATCACCTTCTTTTCCTGCATCAAAATAGCACCCAAATCAGAACGTGAAGCATCACAATAAACAACAAAATCCTTGCCCTCCACGGGTAATGCTAGAAATGGTGCTGTAGTCAATAATGTTTTGAGCTTTTGAAAGCTCTCCTCACACTCGTCGGACCACTGAAACAGTACCTCCTTCTGAGTGAAGCGGGTCAAATGAGAAGCAATAGAGGCAAACCCCTTCACAAACCGACGATAGTAGCTAGCCAGACCCACGAAGCTACGGATCTCTGTCACTGATGTGGGCCTAGCCCACTCCCTGACTGCCTGAATTTTTTGAGGATCTACCATTATACCCTCCTTCGAAATAACATGCCCCAAGAAGGACACAGAAGACAACCAGAACTCAGACTTACAGAATTTGGCATACAACTCCTTCTCCCGAAATACCCCAAGAGCAATTCTCAAATGTTTCTCGTGCTCCTCTTTACTTCTAGAGTACACCAGGATATCATCAATGAACACTATTACGAAAGAGTCCAAATAGGGCTTAAATACACTGTTCATCAAATCCATGAACGCAGTTGGGGCATTAGTAAGCCCAAAAGACATAACCAATAACTCGTAGTGTCCATACCTGGTTCGAAAAGCTGTCTTAGGAATATCCTCTGCCCGAATCTTCAACTGGTGATACCCAGACCTCAAGTCAATCTTAGAGAACACAGAATCTCCCTGTAACTGATCAAACAAGTCATCAATACAGGGAATAGGATACCTATTCCGAATAGTTACCTTATTCAGCTGGCAGTAATCAATACATATACGCATAGACTCATCCTTCTTCTTAACAAACAATATAGGAGCACCACACAGAGAGGAAATCGAGCGAATAAACCCCTTATTCAGAAGATCTTGCAACTACTCTTTTAATTTCCTGAGTTCTGCTAGCGCCATCCTATAAGGTGGAATAGAGATAGGACGAGTCCCTGGGTCTAAATCAATCCTGAAATCAATATCACGATCCGGTGGCATACTAGGCAAGTCCGCGGGGAACACATCCGCAAACTCGTGTACCACTGGAACCGAATCAATAGATGGTGTATCTGCACTGGTATCTCAAATATGTGTCAAGTAAGCTAAACAACCCTTCTCCACTAGCTTCCTAGCACGAACAAATGATATAACTTTCTTAGGGAGGGGACTAAGGTTACCCTTCCACTCAAGTCTAGGTGCCCCCAGGCATGGCTAAGGTAACAGTCTTAGAATGGCAATCTAGTATAGCATAATGCGGGGACAACCAACTCATGCCCAATATGACATCAAAATCTACCATGTCTAAGATCATCAAATCTGCCCAGGTACTATACCCCATAAAAGTAATCGCACAAGATGGGTAGACTCTATCTACCACCACTGAATCCCCAACCGGAGTAGATACATAAATAGGAACATCAAGAGTATCACACACCATATCCAAACCCACAGCAAAATATGTAGACACATAAGAAAAAGTAGAGCCGGGATCAAACAAAACAGAAGCCATCCGGTCATAAACTTAGATAGTAATTGTAAGAACCGCATTGGAGGCCTCAGCCTCGGGTCTACCTGGAAAAGCATACAAATAATCGCGCCCTCCTGTACCCTGTGAACCACCGCAATTACCATGATCAGTCTGAGCCCCGCCCCCTCCGAGCTGCTGTCCACCTCTACCTGCTTGAGGACGGCCTCAGTTAGGCTGGGCACCACCCCTACCCGTGGTGTGGCCACCCACCTTATCGGTGCGCGATCCTTACCCCTTCAATCTGGTGCAAACAGAGCTCGGGGAGCCTGATACTGAGTTCCCTGTGCACTCTGTCTAAGCCTGGGGCAATACCACTTGATGTACCCTATCTGACCACACTCATAACATGCATGGTCCAGCGTAGGTTACTGAATGGAAGCTGATGAAGAAGTATAGCATCCATGCTGACCGGAAGCCTGATAATTTGCCCCTAATGGGTCCCAAGCTCACACCTGCATCGCGGACTGAACTGGACGCCCTGAATATACCGGCGAACTCTGACCTCTCGAGAAGGAGTTGCTGAAAACCCCACCATTTCAAGCCTTCTTCTCTACTTGCTTCGCGTAACTCTCCTGCTTAATGCCCTTAACAACACAGACATGCTCTGCTATACCCTGGAATGAAGTCCCAGTGGCTACAAGCTGGAGGGCTGATAACTGAAGTCCAGCGTTCAACCCCTTCACGAACCGCCGTATCCTCTCCCCCTCAGTGGGCAGTAACTAAAGAGCATATCAGGACAGGGAGTGGAAATGGGACTCATACACAGTAACCGACGAGTTCCACTGATTAATAGTAGCGAACTCATCTTTCTTTCGGTCCCTCAGAGGACGAGGAACGTACTTATCAAAAAACACCGAGTAAAACTGAACCCAAGTCAACGGAGGAGACCCAGCTGGCCTACACTCCACATATTCCCTCCACCATTGCTTGTCATTACCCAGGAATTGGAAGGTCACAAACTCTACCCCGTACTTGTCCACGGCCCCCATCTTATAGAGCCTCTCGTGACAGTCGATGATGAACTCATATGCATCCTCTGACTCAGTACCATAGAACACATGAGGCTTTATTTTAGTAAACCTCCAAAACATATCATGCTCTTTCCCAGTCATCGCTGGCCCTGCAACTGGCCTCAGAAAGGCCTCAAAACCCGAAACTTCATCCAAGCGAGGTGCCACTACTGCTGCATGCTGAACCCCCGAGAGCCTGTGCTCGTATACCTACGCGCTTCTCTACTTCTACGCCCCTACCGCCGGACCACCGGTATAGCTCCGGCCGTGCTAACCCATGTAACCAACCCGCACCTCGTGCCATAGCATCCGGTATACCCCCGAGCGGGGCCTCGGCAGCCCCGGTGGGAACCGGCACGTCGGCGCGGGCCAGGGCCGGTGTGGCTACGTTTCCCTCCGTGCTCGTTAGGAACCACCTGAGGCACGGGTCAACTACTGGACGCCGCCCGCCGGGGCCGCCCCTTCTCCAGCCTCCTCCGCCTCCACCTCTACCCCCAGGCCGGTCGTCGTGTTCTCGCAACCGCGAGAGAGTGAAGGATGTGGCGAGATACCAATTTGAATCAGCAGATACCAATTGGAATCAAGTAGCATGAAAGAAAGAAAGAAAGAAAAGAGATTTTTCCTAGTGTCTGGTAGCCTCTCGAAGATAACTACAGACATCTCCGTACCGATCTGCAAGACTCTACTAGACATGTCCTGATATGACTAGATCGACGAACTTAAAACTCTGATACCAACTCTATCACGACCCAACCCGCCATGACTGGCACCCACACTAACTCCTAGTGGGCAAACCAACACACACCGCTCATCTATTTATTCAAGTTCAATTTTATATTAACCAAGTTAGTCAGTCATTACTCATTATCATGTAAAAAAATAAGTCATGCGATAAAACACTGAAATAAGTGCGGAAGTTCTAACTATTACAAAATTCCCAAAATTCAAAAGTCATCATTCCAGGACTCTAGTCTAAAACATGTCTAAAGAAAGAAATATGTCTAATAAATATCCATAATGTCCGGAATAGGAACAAACATCATAAGTAGAAGATCTTCGGGCGGCCTGGCATGGATAGAAGCTCACCCTAAATCCGTCAGCAAACGTCCTCAACGCTAGATATGAGGGCGGGTAGCAGTTTTTATATCATAATCTGTACTCAAAGGAATGCAGCAAGGTAGTAGCAGTACAAACACTATGTACCAGTAGATATCATAGGCCGACTAAGATTAGTATCATGCATATCTCATAAAATCAATAGAATAAACAATCCATCCAAAAGACACGAATATCAGTAAACCACCACAAGTCAACCCAGGATAATCACAATCAAGTCACCAAGATATCAAGAATCACGATCAATGGAAACCACAATGGAAATAGGTGTATCACAATAACCACATCACTGTACATACAGGCTAACTGATGTCATTGCTCAGTAGTCATGACCTGCAGGGGACCCATGATATCCATGCACCACTCGTTCCGAATCCACTCCTCGGACCCGAGCATAAGCCTCCGCTCCGGAATGAACCTTGGACACGGTCCATATCAATATATCTCTCATTTTCGAAACTAACCTCGGACCACGAGCCCATAATCTAGGTCACATGTGTGCCTTTCCATGCCTCTTAACGGGACAATATTTCTTACCTTCTCATTATCAATGCTTAAGTCACCATTTCATATCACAATATCACCGAGAAAATTATATTAGCTCCTCATCACAAACACATCCACTGTAGGTTTAACACGCAGGAATAGTGGCACAAAGCCTACATAATAACTCAATCGAATTCACATAAGAATTCAACCACACAATATCATGCATGAAAACTAGACAAGCTTTCTCCTAAAGAATTCATAAAACATACAATCAACTAACGAAAGTCTAACTCAAGTAGACCGTAACATACCTCAAATGTAGAGCTAGAACAACGCAAGTCACCCCGCTACAACTTTTCCTTTCCTTAAAGCCTCAGAACTCTCAAAGTCTAGAAATAAAAGGCTCAATGAGTCACAATTACTCAAATCACAAGTACCAATTCAAGAATACCCTTCCCTTTACCCCCATTCTAATGGGTGGATGATTTTTTAGGTGTAAAACAGACTAACAAGGGCCTTAGTAATCATTAATCATCAACTTATACCAATATTATAACAACATTTCCACTACAAATAGTTTTCATGATCAAGATATCATTTTTATAGAACCCTAGGTCTCAATTCACTTAGTTTATGGCTCTAAAGACTCAATCCATAATTAAGAGAAATTAACCCAAGCCTTTAGATGGTAAACAAGTGATAATAACTATAACCCATCAAGTTTAGAAGGTTTAACAATTTCTACGGTTTCTATTACAATTCCACCATTGAAGACCCACAAGAGTAATGATAATCATAAAGATGATGCGGAATGGTTGGAAGGAATAAATGAAACTTACTTCTTAACAGTTTTCTTGTCCTAACTTGAAAATTCTCACTAGGTGCTTGTGGGGAACTGTGTTGGGGTATTGTGAATAAAATTATGAGACAGAGTCTTTAAAACAAGGGTTCTGTCCCCCCGTCGACCGCTGCGGCGGTCGTTTCACCATAATAGCAGTCTCTTACGCTATAGTGGTCGAGTGACCGCTATAGCGGACCCAAGAAAATTCGCTCACTGCTATAGCGGTCCACCCCCCGCCACAGTGGCCACAAGAGAAATTGGTCGGTACGGAAGGCCGGTACCCACCGCCCATTGCGGTTCAGCCACGGGGTACTCCTACTCGCACGTAGCGGTGCCTTTTGGGCAGTGAGCTCAACTTTTTTTTTTCCAGTTTTTCCCCCTTTCATTCCACATTTCATCCAAGGCCTCACAAAAACAAACAAAACGTGTACACAGACATAAAAACACCATACGAATCCACCCATGGCCTCGAAATTCCTAACGGAGTTCTAATTTTCTACGTCACCCTCCGACGGGCTCAATACAATAAAACAACAATCACAAGCAAGTCAAATTTCAGCTCTTAAGCTTAAAAAATTGAGTTCTTACTGACTCGTTCTACCCTTGGAAAGGTTCTATTTGGTGGGGTGACCCTACATTTTTCATAACGACTGAAAGAGTCATTACAGACTACCTACCTATTCCAACAAACGGCTTGTTAGTTAATCATATATTTGCACAGTGGCATAGTGGATGTGAATGATGTTGATGCAAATGAAAGTGAAATGTCTATAATGCTGTAGTCACATCTACTAGGGGAACCTGGTCCCAAATGAGACTGATATGGTTCATGATACCTGGTCCCAAATGAGATTGAATGGTTCATGATGCTGAAGTCCCAAATGAACTTGATATAGTTGGCTGAATGTTGCATAGCTATTTTGGTTACATAATAAGTGAAAATGTCAACATGAATTTGAGGGTCTAATCCGCAGGGGGTACCTGGTTCCACAGGTACAAATGAAAAATTGCATACCCTTATCCTACTAGAGTTTACTATGAAGAGGAAACCTAGTTCTCTGGGGAAACATCAATTATAAGTTTCTCATCATCAAAAAGGGGGAAATTGATGAGTTATGAAATTTCATAGTTTTGATGATTTGACAAACATGTCAAGGACCAGGTCCTTGATCAGGTCCCCTGAATACTGTACATTACATGACAGCTGTAAAGCTGTGTGCACTATTCCGTCAGGCAGTACCACAGAAGCATAGCTATATGCATGCTAAAAGCAAAAGACCAATGTAATGTCTCTATTGAGTTCACATAATCCTCACATGCTCTCATTTGAGATCCTATTTAAACAACATGTTGGCATTGTTTAACCTAACACTTGAAAACCTAAAAAATCCAGATCTATACAAGTTTAGCCACCACAGTTCTCTTGGTGCTTTCAAGAACAAAGCTAAGACAAGTTCAAGGGCCAGATCTCAACAACGAAAAATGCTTTGAGTCCTAGAGCTGTCTAGTCTTTGTCTTTGTGATCTCTACATTGTAAACCTACACTTCTTCAACAAGGGTTTTGTAGGTATTTTTTTTTATCAAGATTTTATTGTAAACACTTGGCTAGAGTTAGTCATAGTGGTGTTAAGGTTCAGTTAGAGTTAGTTAAATCAGTTTTGTGCTTGACTAGAGTTAGTCAAGATTAGGCTTGCAATAGAGTTATTGTAAGGAAAGGGATTAGTGGTCTAATTACTAGGTTACAAAAGCTTGTAATCTGAAACATTGCTTAGTTTAGTAAAATTGGAAATCCTACTGGGGTAGATCATGGTTTTTAATCCTTTGAGCAAGGAGTTTTCCACGTAAATATCTTTCCTTATTTACTTTCTTTCTTTATCTATGAAAACAGTTCAAGGACCAGGTCCCTTAGACTGTTTCGATGAACTCATAGGTTCTATCACATTACCGGGGAGCTGCAAGAGTATGTTTTCTTCCTTGATTACAGAGTTGTGCAGGAATATTGGGGCTCTTGACCGTCTTTCTGATCACAGAGTGGACGCAGCTAGGGCATTGCCCCCATTGCAAGTCACCAAAGAGGGTAGTGCATTGCAAAGTAAGAAGAGGAGGGTCGAGGTAACCATTGGTGATGATTCCCCCTCGCAGCCAGAGGGACCTTTTGGGGCACTAGATTCCCAGTTGCAGTCTATTCGGGATTTGGTGTCCAAGCTCCCTAGTGGGTCCTCAGAGCCCAGTCCCAGCCAATTTACCCGGACCGAGATATAGATATACTTGGAGGAACAGAAGGAGCAGGCAGATTAGTATTAAAAGCTTAGATAATCTGTCCGTATACTCGAGTCAGCCTATGGCGCCATGGCCAAGGCACATGGCGATCTTCATCAGGGCTTCGATAAAGAGAAGAAAAAGAACAAGTCGAAAGGTAAGCTCATGATGAAGATGTGGAGAGTATTTAGGCAATCTTCGAGTGGGTCAATACGAAGAAGAAGTTTTCGGTGGAGGATGAGGATGACAAGGAAGAGTACTCCTTCTTATCAGAGAATTATAGTGAGTCTGGTGGTTTTAGCAACACTGATGGGGAGGATGAGGCTTAGAGTTCGGCTCCACAGGTTGAGCTCTTCTGCATATCTATTTTAGTTTGCTTGATGTTTCTTTAGAAATTTTATTTGCTTTTGTTTTGATGTTGTAATCTTAGATAATACTTACTTGCTTCGTTGTTTTCGACTTTTGGATGATGGTTTTATGCCATTGCTGGGCCTTTGTATATGCTCGATGTGTGCCTGCGTCGGGATTTTATTTTATGCAGATATGTTGGTTGAATGATATAGAAATGGAAACCACTATTTTCTGCCCAGTTATTTGGTAGATGCGGACTACCTGTCGCAGGTGCGAATCCGCTTCTAGGTGAAATAACTCGCACCTGCGAGCTTAGCATTATCAATACAGATCCGCTTCTACGGACAAAATCTACAGATGTAGCCTCCCATCTGCGGATATGTCATTCAGATGTGGCCTCTAGCCTGCTTAGCCAACGTCACACCTGCCGCCCACCTTACACAGATGAGAGACACCTGGAACCAGAAAAGAAAATATGTTAAGTCTAAAATCTAATTCGATACCCAAAATTCATCCAAAATCGTCCGGACATGACCAACCATACGTACCACTCTTAAACCACGCCACAACTGGATATTGATTGGAATAAACTAGATACCAATTTGAATCAACTAGATACCAATCAAAATGAAGTAGCACGAAAGGAATAAAAGAATGGGAACTTACTAAATGTCCTATAACCTCTCACGGATGGGTGCACATGTGTACGTACCGTTCCACGAGACTCTACTAGACATTTCTCTTATACATGTGAGACCGGTGAACTAAGGGCTATGATGCCAACTTGTCACGACCCAAATCACGGGTCATGAGGGGACCTACACTATCCCCCCGGTTAGGCGAACCATCCTCAAAAATTGACCTCTTTTAAGACACATGTGCAGAAATTAAATACATTGAAACATAAATAGCATCATAATATTATAAGCAATATAGAAAGAAAGACTTTTATTATGAAACTTCCCAGAACTTGCTCTTAACCGGTACAAGAGCTTCTACAAGGAATTATAAAGTTTGAAATGAACTACAAACTACGAAAGAAAATAAATATTGTCCATAGGAATAAATGGACAGAATACATATGAAAAGACTCTAGGATGCAGGTCTGTCTTGTAGCATCATCCGAACACTTCTGATAATATCCTCGGGATCTAACACAAGGTCTCGAACACAAACCTGGAATTAACTCTACACTCCAAAAAGAGTGTAGCAAGAGTAGTATGAGTACAACACTAGTACTCGTAGTTATCATAGGCCGATAACGATTAGATAAAGTATGTAAATGAGCAGAAATTAATAAGTAGAGCATATAAGCAGTTGAACACAGATAGAAATCAATATTCAAGAAAGTCTCATAGTAATGATAGTCACAACGGATATCAATAACTCAAGTTATAAGCCTAGGTGGAGTCTCTAATCCACAAGTCCGTCAAGTCATTAAGTAAGTCCTTACAACAAGAAACAACTCAATAAATAAACATCCGGGAATCAATGAGTAAATGTGCCAATGCAATGATGTGGGATGCAATGCAAATGCAACTAAAGATTATCTTGTTCAAGTCCTGATATGTATGTCAAATTTATGTTATAGCATGAACTTCCTTGCTTAAAGTTTAGTTTACATGTGGCATTAGAGTCTGGATTTGCACTGGTAATTCTTCATTAAGAAAATCTAATTTTTTTTAATACGTTGCAATCAGAATTTACGTTTTGCCTTCGCAAACTTATGAACTAGAGACTTTTAAGATTTTAGCATGCTTATTGGATTTCTTTGTTTGTGGACAACAAATTCGGTTGTTTCATTCTCCAAAAATGGCTTCGAAATTTGAGCGTTTTCAAGAATATGACAAAACCCAACTACTGTTTGAAGATTCACTAATGTAGTAAGTTGGTTTTGCTCCCCACTTTTTCCCATTAAGTTCTGCTTTTTTTGCTTTATCTTGTAGCTATGTGTTAATTATGAAGTCCAATTGAGGTCTATGATGTCTGACATAATTGTATTAGGTAAAATCTGGAACAGCCAGGTGGTCATATCAGATGCAGAAGTGGCAATAGCAATCAGGTGATACCAGATAAGTTCATCTTGCCCATCATGGGACTTGCTTAGATCATATTCTCCTATGACGTGGACCCCAAGCAACCATTACGGACGATTCTGGGATCCTCTCTAGACTTTATCTTTGCTATCTTATGGAAGAATGCAAAATTATTATGGAATGATTTAATTTCTTGAATGGAATAAAGTGATGATACTTATAGACAATTTCGCTACGAATAAGATTTGCTTTAAATCATATAAATCTGACTTTATAGTAGGTTATTTATATATTTATCTTTTTGGCCTAACTTTATGGTAGGTTCTAATGGGTGATTCTAGATATCAAATCAAACTATTATGGCATATTATTGGATAGATGGATACAAATTAGGTGATGCAGTAGAAGTTGGGTAAATGTTAAACTTATGGCTAAATTTGAAGTTGATAAGGAGTTGCTAGCCTTATATAACAATAGGATATGAAAGTCATATTCGATGTTGTTTACACTAGTTTTACCTAAAAGTAGCAAATTCATAGAGCTTTTCGGAGCTGGTGAAATTTAGGAGGAATCAATGAGAAGACATCAATTCAAATCCTAGATTTTCGAATTGAGAGAGATATTGAGAGAGATCAAGAATTCTCACCATTTCTTAGATTCATGGACCCAATTCAATTCGGTGGGATCCTTCATTCACATTTTTTTCCACCAAGAACGTTTTCTAAAACTCTTTGACCCCTGAATTTGGAGTATCCTACTTTCACGCAATTCACGAGGTTCAACAAGCAATCGATATTTCAAGATCAAAGGGTGTAATACTCTTTGTAGTAGCGGTCCTTATATATCGTATTAACAATCGAAATATGGTCGAAAGAAAAAATCTCTATTTGATAGGGCTTCTTCCTATACCTATGAATTCCATTGGACCCGAGAAAACAATAACACCAACCTTAGCATCACAAAGAATAGCCAATATATTAGCTTTCGTTAGCAACACTTGCCTTCAGTTACTTTTTCAAAAAGAAGGCGAGGTTGTTGAAGAAAGCTAATGAATTGGCTATACTTTGTGATGGTGTGGTTGGTGTTATTGTTTTCTCTATTATAACTGGCAAGCTCTATGAATTTGCTAGTTCCAGGTAACATTTAATTATTTCATCTTGATATTATTATTTTTTATAAATAAGACTGGTTTTACCTCTAATGTATTTTTTCTTGCTTAATTTTCTTTTAGATTGGTTATTTATTTTGTTGTCGGTATTGTCGCGACCCAAATCACGGGTCATGAGGGCACCTACACTATCCTCCCGGGTAGGCGAACCATCCCCAAACATTGACCTCTTTGATGACACATGTGCGAAAATTAAATACAATGAAACATAGATAACATCATAATATAAGCAATACGGAAAGAAAGACTTTTATTATGAAACTTCCCAAAACCTGGTCTTAATCGGTACAAGAGATTCTACAAGGAATTACAAAGTTTGAAATGAACTACAAACTCCAAAAGAAAATAAATACTATCAGTAGGAATAAATGGACAGAATACATATGAAGAGACTCCGGGCTGCAAGTTCGGCTAGTAGCATCACCCGAACACCTCTGATAATATCCTCGAGATCTTACATGATGTCTCAAACACAAACCTGGAATCAACTCTACATTTCACAAAGAGTGTAGTAAGATTAATATGAGTACAACACAAGTACTCGTAGGTATCATAGGCCTAAAACAATTAGCTAATGCATATAAATGAGCATAAATTAACAAGTAGAGCAAATAAGCAGTCGAACACAGACACAAATCAATATCAAGAAAGTCTCACAGTAATGACAGTCACAATGGATCTCAATAACTCAAGTTATAAGCCTAGGTGGAGTCTCTAATCCATAAGTCCGTCAAGGCATTGTCCATGTCTTATTGTGAAAGAAAAAAGCCGCCCCGCCATAGTTAAGTAAGTCCTCACAACAAGCAACAACTCTATAACTCAATTAGTCCACACTAATCCCAGTCACAACATAACAAATATGGCGACAAGCCCATATAACAGCTGACAATGCCATCCTAATTGTAACTCATATCCACACCATGCTTGAAATCCTAATCATGCTTTCTCCGTCAGCAACTACTATACACATACATGTCCCTATTCGAAGTCTAAACTCAAGTAAGCTGTAACCTCCCTCGAAGCAGAACAGGAGCCACGAACCATCCATCTTGAGTATCTTCCTATAACGACCCGTTTGGTCGTTTAGGCACTTTTGACACATTTACCCTCGTGACCTTTCCCCTAGATCCGTTAGAGTAATTTTGACCTGTGGGTATGGGTGGCATGGTTCCCAAGGTAGTTGGGAGAGTCTTGATGGAATTTGAGGAAATTAGAAGCTTTTAATTGAATAAGTGAAAAAGAGTTGACCAATAGTTGACTTTTTGGTTAACGAGTATTTTTGTGATTTTCATTGGTCCCATTAGTCCCGGAGGGTCGATTATAACTTGGTAGGGTGTTTGTTTAGGTTCGCGGAGCACTCAGGGGCATTTTGGTCTTTCTGTAGGAAACTTGGTTATGGGGTTTGGCCAGGTCAAGATGATCGCGTTTGGGAATTTCGAGGGTACAAACGCATTTGTAGCATGTTTTTATAGTGGGTTGCATGGTTGGTCTATATCCAGGAGGTCTCGAATGAGTGTCGGGTTTCGGGTTGAAGTTAGTGAAAAATTAGAATTTTCTGGTTTCTCGTGTCCGCATGTGCAGGCTTGGGGTTGCATCTGCGGGCTCACCTATGCAAGACTTGGGCCACAGATGCGACGTAGTGAGCTGTTTAACGATCCCACATCTTCGAACATTTCTCCGCAGATGCGAGGCCACATCTGCGGGAGAGGGATCCGCAGATGCGAGATCGCTGGTTCAGAACCTTAAGTTCCCAATTTTCGAACCATTTCTCCCCATTCACTAAATTGGAGACTTAGAGAGATTGAGGGCCGATTTTGTGGATATTTGGCTTTCATCTTTGGAGTAAGCTTCCTACATTCCTATTATGTTATATCATCTTTATACTAAGAAATCTATGGTAGAAATTATGACTTAGATGGTGGATTTGGGTTACAAACCCTAAAATGATTTTTATGACTTCTTTCAATCCAAATGAGTTTTGTTGAGTAAATTCTTGGTCTTTGAATGTCTAATTTCAATGGGTAATTAGTTCCTAAGCTTGAAATCTTTCTATTTTTGTAGAATCTTGACAAGGAAATTTGAGGGTTTTTCTCCAAAATTGGGGCTTTTCGTTTAATGAGGAAACTAATGCTGATTTCAATGAGATTAATAGGAAATTTGGTATTTGGACTCCCTAGACTTTGGGTTGCTAGATTTTCCTATTTTACCTTTGTGGGCTTGGGGTCCCCTTTTTGGGTCATTTTCGATTTCGATGGGTTTTATGGATTTGAGGGTATCATTTGTCTCATAATCTAATGTAGTATAATTGCTAGGCGTTGATCGTTCGGAAGCTCTTCAAAAGGAGAAGGCTCTACTGGACTTGTTCGTGGCACCTGCTCGGCTTGGAGGTTGGTTACGATTTACTTATGTCTAGACTTCGATTAGTGAATTGTCTATGTATAGTAGTGATTGGTGGGGAAATCATGATAAGCCTTCTGTCACGACCCAACTCGTGGGTCGAGCGGGCACCCACACTAACCCCAAGGTGGGCGAACCCTTCCCTTACTCATCGACCAATCCAAAACATAACAAAGTAAATAAAAGGATAGAATAGTCTCAAATCATAAATAACTAAACATGAGGAATACTAAAACATAAATTCCCCAAATCTTGTCTGAATAGTACAAGAGCTACTAAATACATAAGTCTAGAAATACAAGTCTGAAATACTGAAACATGATTCAGAATACGAAATAAGACAAGTAGAATAGAGGAGTCTTCAGCAGCAGGATCCATCAGAAGCTCTCTCTGGACACTCTAAAGCTAAGCCTCGAGTCACTCACGAGGTGCGGAGGAGGAACCTGCTACGAACTCTGCATTCAGAAAAAAATACAGCAATGTAGTATCAGTACAAACACCATGTACCAGTAGGTATCATAGGCCGACAACAGTTAGAAAACATATATAAGAAATAAACTGAAAGATCGGCATACGAGTAGTCAAGTACAATCAAAACACAATCCAAGATCAAAACAACCCACGTGATATAAATACCAAGGCAGAGTCAATGATATATATGAATGAAGTAAATGAGTGCAGATGCAATGCAATAAGATGCACTGGCCCACCGTCTGTCTTCGTACACACATGCTTCAGACGGATATCCTCCACGTCTTGATAGTCATGAACCATGGGCGACCCATGAAGTCCATGTACTTATCACTCCACACACAGCCCAGAGATGACTTCCACAACACTAGACACACAACCCAGAGATGACTTCTATATCAAATCTGTCCATAATCTTTGATGCTCCTTTCTCACTTATCATCACTAGTACCAATCACAGTTCATATCAATGTATCAGGTAAGATGGGTATGAATGCTATGCATGATATCAATATCGAGCGAATCATATCAAATCTCATTCATGCCTCTACATGAGCACACATCACAATAACAATACTGAATCAGGTCTTTTCCTTTATCAATGATAAATGACAAGATAAGTGAGAGACAAATGTATCACAACCACAACATAGCAAATGAGCAATAAGCCCAATACCACACACATGGCAACAAGCCAAATCACAATAAATGAGGTGACAAGCCCATAGAGTCATCAATAATACCAACCTAAGAACCATCCCAACTTCATACCCGAAGGATTATCATGCTTTCTCTATCAATAACTAACTCCTACATATGCTTCGCTAACTGAAGTCTAACCGAAAGGTAAGCCGTAACCTACCTCGATGCCGAGCTAGTGCCACGAACCGTCAAATGTGAGCCTTGCCCTTTCGAAGAGCCTCCGAATACTCAAAGTCTAGTCATTATCAAAATCTAAATTAGGAACGGGGAATAACAGTACCCATATTGCTATACATTCATTCGAATCGAAAATCAACTAAGAAAAGAAGAAAATCGGACCCATAAGGGTAAAACGGATATTTCAAGAGTGTAATTGGTAATCCAATTTCTAGAAGTTCAATTCTACTCTCCAATTGCTAATTAAACTCAATTATTGATCAGTTTTGTCACGAATCAAATTAGAGGGCCATGACGGGCACCCAGGCCCTACCTGCCAAGCACCGCTAATCATGCTTTCATATCATAATCATAAATAAGGGTGGACCTCGAAGGTCATCAGATGGAAATTTACTAGGTCATAAGAAAATATGTTGAAAAGAGATGAGCCCAAAAAGAACATACTATATAACTATCTTTGGACAAAACTGTAAAAGCTGACAAGGCCACCATATATAACTATACAACAAAATATAGGCCGAGGGGGCCATACAACGTCTGACTATATCACAACTGTCCATAAGCCTCTAATAGAGTATATGACATAACAAGGTCGGGACAGGGCCCCGCCATACCCGTATGTATAACAAAAATATATAACGTACCAAACACGATAGCAACTCCAAGACAAGTGGAGTGCTCCAATATTAGCTCACGGCAACCTACTGAAGAGGATCAACAACCTGTCTACCTGAACCTGCAGGGCATGAGCAGCGTCCCCCAGGCGAAAGGAGCGTCAATACAAACAAAGTACTGAGTATGTAAGGCATGAAAGTAACATAAACAAGATATGAAAATATGTAGGATAAAAGGAATGCAACCTGTACATCTGAACTGCCTCTGAGGGCCAATGTTATGCATAAGTATTGTATGTATATATATATATATATATATATATATATATATATATATACATGCATACATACATACATACATCTATGCGTATATAACGCCTTATCATACATATATATGCGTAAATAATTCCTATCAAGCCTCTCGTGGACATCCCATCGTATCATATCACCTCTACGAGGGCATAATCATCATCATATAACAAGTCGATATGGTGGTAGTGCGTATATAACGTCGTCACCTTTCCTATATCCATATAGATATAATATAAGTTACGCGTATATAACGCCCGTGGCGTCATATATATATATATATATATATATATATATATATATATATATATATATATATATATATATATATATATATATATATATATAAGGCCATGCATGAAAATGATAAGAGTGTATCCCGAATCTTTTGGAGTGACTTAAGGTCGTTACACCTCTGATCATCATTATGAAATAGCATTTTCATCATCATGTGACTCTGTGAAGCATACTGAATCTGAAGAAGGACTTACTATGAACAATATCATTGGAACATGAATCAACATAGGACATATCTAGCTGCTAGGAATGGAATCATTACGGGTAGCATTATGTTTACATTTTGTTCAAGAGGATCATGCCAAAAGAAAGAAAGTTAGCTTTAACATACCTCCAGCCGTCAACAAAATCCCACAATGAATCTGTCGGGCTAGTATTCCAATCTCCTTAGTCACTGCCGTACACCTAACAGCCAACAACACAACAACAACCTCATGTAAGTCTCTTTAATTTTGCATCACTACTCACCCCAAGATTTACATCAAGAGAAACCAATTTACGCTTTGTATACGTCACTTCTACACTTTCTTATTCCAATTATAATAAGTATAACCTTCTTAATACAATCTCAACACCAGCTACTATCCTTAAAATAAGATTCTACCTCACAAACATATTAACAACATGACTCGAGTTAGATTACATCTCAACATAAACTCAAGTTCATATTTGAACCTTCCCTCCAACTCGTTTCCCTACAAACCTGGCATAATCATCATATATACTCATAAACATGGAAATAAGATGGAATACCTTAAGAACTAAAGAACGCTCCAATTCCAATAGTACTTCACCTTGAAGTATCCTCCAAAACTTCTACAAGAAGGAGAAACAAGCTTCAATCATACTTTGGAAACCTTTAGAACTTGATCTTCTCTTTTGATCCTTGGTTTTTCTTAGGAATTGATTAGATATGTTGGAGAGGTTTTCTAGAAGGTTAGAGGTTAGGGGAAGTAGAGAAAATGAGATAAAATGATAAGTATTCAAAATATATAATAGAAAAGAGCTAGAACCGACATAAAAATACGGCCGCTTAAAATACTGGCCGTATACACACACACACACACACACACACACACACAAAATCCGTATTTGTGGACCGTATTTCCCAACAACATTTTCACTCTCTCTGCCAAGAGAAGTACGGACTGTATTTCTCAATATACGGTCCGTAGTTCCTCATCCAAGATCAATTCCGACGAAACATATTCTCTTCAATTTGTTTATCCTCTACCCCTTCCAAAACTTGCCAAACATGAACTTAACCCTTCATATACTCAAAATGAACACGTCTAATCTCATATAACCTCGAAGATAATTCTGGTCTCCAAGTCTATAACAACCAACTCAGAAGAAACGTAACGTAAAACCCCCAAATTAGGCATAAACCCTAGTTTTTCCATATTCAAATCATTAACCCAAATGGAGATTCATGCTTATTAATACTAATTCATGAAATTCCATGCTTAGATTAGCCAAATCCGTCAACTAAACTCACATTCATAGCCTAAGATTCAAATATTAAACTTAAGGTTAAGACCCATCTTCTCCAACTAGCTTTTCTAGATTCCACCATAGATTATTAGTTTAGGAAGGTAAATAACAAGAACTAGGTGAAGGAAACTTACCCTAAGATGAATCAACTCTGAAAACACTTCAAATCGCCCTTGAGTCACTTGGGAGAATTAATTTTGGGATAAAATGAATGGCTCAAATTAGGGCATTTAATTATTCTAGTTCAGCGATTTCCGCTGCCGCGGACTCACCTCGGCGGAGGACCATCCCTTTGCGGATCTCAGTAAAATAGCAAGACTTTCGCACCAGTAGACCAAGCCTCACTGAGGTGCACCCAGTCTCGATGGGGCGAGACACCAAAAACCAGTATAATTCTGGTTTTTCAGCAAGTTCACCCCAAATCCCAACATCCACCCAAGACCTCCTAGATCGAAATTCCCAATGGAGGTCTATTTGGCTGGGTCAACCCCCAATGGCCAAAAACCAAATTTCCAACCATTAGTACAAAATGCTCTCGAGTGCCTTAAGAACCGAATTGAATATCCCACCAAGTCATAATCGATTGTTCGAACCTCACGGAATTGACAAATTTCCAAAAAAGGTCCGTTTACAAAAAATTCAACTATCGGTCAAAGGTTTTTCACTTTAAGGTTCTAATTCTCGTAAGTCACAATAAAACTCAATTACCTTGGGAACTATGTAACCCATCCCCATAGGTCAAAATAATACTAACAGGGCTCAGGAAAGGGTCAACGGGGGCAATTGGGTTAAAAGTACAATAACGACATACTGGGTCATTACACCGTCGGTCATGGTGTGGATTTGTATTCGGACAAGGTTAGTATTGTCAACTGTTATGTGGGATTTTTGCCACATTTGTGATTTTCATGTATTGATGTGACTCTATTTGGTTCTTAATTTATCACTTATCTCAGTGATCTTATGAAATGTGGAAGGGTTGATACTGATATCTCGGATTATGATTTGCATTCATGGTAATTATTATGGCTCCTATATTTGTGTTATTGATGAGGTTGAATTATGCATAGTATACATTCCATATTCATGTGTTATTGACTTGTCATGATTGCATATAAAATGATGATAAGTGAGAGAGTGGTGCCTCATAGGTCTTTGCCGGAGAGCATAAAAGAGAGAGGGTGCCTGGGATCCGAGGTTACATGCTGGAGCGAAAGAGAGTGCCCATGATCTGAGGTTACATACCGGAGCGAAAGAGAGTGCTCGTGATCCGAGGTACATACCAGAGCCAACGCGATACATGGACTTCGCAGGTCCTCCATGGGCATGACTATTATTACATTGTCCTTATCATATGTGTACGGTACGAAGTGGAGGCCTGGGGCTACTGCATTGCATTCTATAGCATATAATTACATTCATTCCACATCATCACGTGGTATATTATTTATTGTTTCGTGGTTGTTGACATACTGAGTTATTGATGTTGTGAGGGCTTTATTGATGACTTGACGGACACGTGGATTAGATGCTTCACCTAGGTTTATGACTTGAGTTGTTGAGATCCCTTATGGCTTTCATATTGGTGTGACTTCCATGTTTGTAGTTGTTGCGTGTTTGTGTCAACTGCTTATCTATTCTATCTGTTAATTTCTGCCTGTGTATATACGTGAACTAATCATTTTTCAGCCTACAATACCTACAAGTACATGTGTTTGTACTCATACTACACTTGTTGCACTTAATCTTGAGTGCAGCGTTTGTTGTTGGCTCGAGTTCCCGTCCTCGCGAGTGATCCCGAGGCCACCTGACAGAGATTTCGGGGTGAGCTACTGGCCAGATCTTCTGCCAGAGACTCTTCTTTTATATATATCTGTCTTTTCGTACTCCTGAGACAGTATTTCTAGTACCGAGACTTGTATTATCCATCAGATTATCTATTTATGTATTAGTGGCTCGTGTACTTATTTTAGACTAGGTTTTGGGTATTCATGTATTCAGTACTTCGTCATTTGATACTTTATAATGGAGACTATTAGTATACTTGTATATTTACTTTCGCTTAATGAATTTCAACTGAAATGTGATAGGTGAAGGAAATGTTCACCCACCAGGGGGGTTAGTGTGGATGCCCTCACGAACCACGAGTTGGGTCGTGACACTTCCCTTTTTGGAATGCATTCGAATGAAGCAAGGTCTAAAAAATAAGAGTTCTATATTAGCAAACGAGTTTACGAATGGCTAAGATACCATACTCCTAGAAGGACTCGAAAGCAACCTTTAGAACATGACCCCCGGTCCATAAGGGTAAAAAAGTATCTTTTTAGTAAAATTAGTCTACTTGAAGCTCGAAAAAATCAACATCCTAATTCTTACGCATTTCTAACCCCAAAGGAGCTTTAATTCCTCTAATCTACCCCAAACCCCCTATTTCAAGAAAACCATAAATTGGTCCACTTGAATATCTATTTTAAAAGTAGAAATTGGAGTTTGAAATAACTTACCCAAGCTAAACAATATGCTTTCCTCCCAAAACAGTCCATGATTTAAGTTAGAAAACCATTTAATAGCCTAGGGTTTATAAGTCATAAACTCTCTTTCAAAAACAAGTTTCCCCCCCAAGAAAATCTATATTAATCTAAGAGGAAATACAAAATAAGGATAGGGAACTTACCCCTAATGAACCACCTTGGAAAACTCCTCAAAAAATGGCCTTCCTCCAGCTACCTAGGTCTAGGTATGTGTTTGGAGTAAATTAGGCTCGACTTTGGAAACAAAGGATTAAAAGGATTTTCTGATTTCCAGCAATTCTGCTGATGCGGGCTGAGGCTCTCTGAGGTGAAACTTATTAACTTTCCCATCTTACATAGAGGTCGAGAAAGCGACACAGATGTAGGCTCACAGGTGCGGTCCGACGCTCGCAGGTGCGATGCACCTGTACAAGAAAATACTAGGTATAACACCAACTCCCAGAAATCGATTATAGGTTAACCCTTGCTGATTCTTCCAAATACAAGGTTCTAGAATCCTCAAAACAAATTAGGACTAACTCGATTGCCTCGTGAACCATATTTCCCATTCCCACGAGTTAGATAATACCGAAGAGAGTTTATAAGAAGGGTATTTTTGGGGAAAAGAGAATAACGTCTATAAGGACCAAGGCCGATATGTGTAGTTGATATCCCCTAGTTTTTACTGTCTCAGGTACCTTCCTTCTCCGTCTCTCTTTTTCGTTCGAGGACAGTTGTTTAATTGGTATATGATGTAACTAACCATTTGGTAGTTCAGGCCCTTTTGACCCATTTACCCCTTTTGACCCTTTCTCTAGCTCTGTTAAAGTGATTTTGACCTGCGGGGATGGTTGGCATGGTTTCCGAGGTAGTCCGAAGAGTCTTGATGGAATATGAAGAAATTAGAAGCTTATAAGTTGAATAAGTGAAAAAGAGTTGAATCATAGTTGACTTTTGGATTAACAAATATTTTTGGGATTTTCATTGGCTCTATTAGTTTCGGAGAGTCGACTATAACTTGGTAGGGTGTTTGTTTCGGTTCCCGAGGCACTCGGGGGCATTTTGGCCTTTAGATTGAAAACTTGGTTTTGGGGGTTGACATGGTCAAGATGACCTCATTTCGGAATTTTGAGTGCCCGAATGTGTTCGTAGCACATTGTTATTGTGAGTTGTATGCTTGGTTTGTATCCAGGAGGTCTCAAATGAGTGTCGATTTTCGGGTTGAAGTTAGTGAAAAACCAGAATTTTCTGGTTTCTGGTGTCCGCATGTGCGAGGTTGGGGTCGCATCTACGGGCTCTTCTATGTGGGACTTAGTACACAAATGCGAGGTAGTGAGCTGTTTAATGAGTCTGCCTCTGCGGGAGAGGGATCGGCAGATGCGAGATCGCTGGTTCAGAACCTTAAATTCCCAAATTTTGAATGATTTCTTCGCATTCACTAAATTGGAGATTTAGAGAGATTGATGGACGATTTTGTGGATATTTTTTGGAATTCATCTTTGGGGTAAGCTTCCTACATTCCTATTATATTATATCATCTTTATACTAAGGAATCTATGTTAGAAATTGTGAGTTAGATAGGGGATTTGGGTTATAAACCCTAAAATTATTTTTATGACTTCCTTCAATCCAAATGAGTTTTGTTGAATAAATTCTTGTTTTCTGAACATCTCATCAATAGGTAATTAGTTCCTAAGCTTGAAATCTTTTTATTGTTGTTGAATCTTGACATGGAAATTTGAGGGTTTTTCTCCAAAATTGGGGGTTTTTGTTTAATGATGAAATTATTGCTAATTTGGGTTGGGATTGATATGAAATTTGGTATTTGGACTCCCTAGACTTTGGGTTTCAAGATTTTTCTATGGATTTCCAATTTTACCCTTGTGGGCTTAGGGTCCCCTTTTTGGGTCGTTTTTTATTTCGATGGGTTTTATGGCTTTAAGGTTACCATTAGCCTCGTAATTTAATGTAGTATAATAATTTGCTAGACTTTCATTTTTTGGAAGCTTGTTGAAAGGGAAGGCTCTAGCAGACTAGTTCGTGGCACCTGCTCAACTTCGAGGTGGGTTACGGTTTACTTATGTCTACACTTCAATTAGCGAATCGTATATGATAGGCCTTCGGGCATGGCATGGAGTTGTATTCCGACTAGGTTGGTAATGGTCAGCTGTTACGTGGGCTTATCTCCATATTTTTGGTTTCCATGTATTGATGTGACTCTCTCTAGTTCTTGATTTACCACCTATTTCATTGATCTTATGGAATTTGGAAGGGTTGATAGTGATTTGTCGAAATATGATTTGCATTCATGATGATTATTATGTCTACTATATTTGTGTTATTGATGAGGTTGAATTATGTATATCATACATTCCATATTCATGTGTTAGAAGTCATGGATAAATTAGTTGGTTGAAGAATCACAAGGGAGAAGGTGAAAACCATATGTTATGTTGTCATTGTGTATTGACTTGAGTTGAAGTTGTGTTGATGGGAT
Organism: Lycium ferocissimum; assembly: GCF_029784015.1. Classification (NCBI taxonomy): domain Eukaryota; kingdom Viridiplantae; phylum Streptophyta; class Magnoliopsida; order Solanales; family Solanaceae; genus Lycium; species Lycium ferocissimum. The sequence continues at coordinate 50,043,153 of NC_081347.1, forward strand.
TTTGTGGCTGGAAATGATTGGTTTAGATTGTACATATTGTGTTGAATGTTGTTCTTGTGTTGTTGATTGATTGGAAGTTATGGAAGTTCTTGTGTTGATTGATTGGAAGTTATGGGGAGATGCTGTCCAAATTTGTTTTGAATATGTTTAACGTTCGTTAGTTGTCGTTGAGAGTTATAGTGACGTTAGTATCATATTTGTAATTGCAGATTCTGTTTATAAGGAAGCTAAGCTTGGGCGCTTACGAGAAGAGTTGATATGAAGTATGTTAAAGCTAACCCTTTCTTCTTTTGGCATGACCTTTATGAAATGCAACGTATACAAACGATGTCCATAACGGTTCCATTCTTAGAAATGTTAGAAGCTTATATTCTTGTCCTCTATATAATGAAACCAAATCTTGTCATGTGACTCATTGCTTCTTAGATACAGGTCTTAATAATGATATTAGTTCCATAATGTTAGTCGGAGGTGTAATAACCTTACGTCACTCTGATGAAATCATGATGTTCCGTTTTAGCTCTTACACATGCATTATATATATATATATATATATATATATATATATATATATATATATATATATATATATATATATATATATATATACACGACGGCGTTATATACGCACCACTGATCTGTTGGCCATGATAATGATGCCCACATAGGCTTGATGGCGTTATATACGCATATATACAGTATTTATGCTTACCATAGTCCTCAGAGAAATTTCAGATGTATAGGTTGACTTCTTTTATCTCGTGTTACTTTCATGCCTTTCTTATGTTATTTCCATGCCTTTCATACTCGGTACTTTATTGGTACTGACGACCCTTTTTCCTGGGGACACTGTGTTTCATGCCCAGAAGTTCTGATAGACAGAGTGACGGTTCACATCAGTAGGACGCCTACTTAGCTTGGTATTGAGGCACTCCACTTGCATCGGAGTTGCTGTCTGTTCTTGGTACGATATTTTTGATGTATATATGGGTATGGCGGGGCCCTTTCCAGACCTTATGATAGCTATGCACTCCGCTAAAGTCTTGTAGATGGTCGTGATGTAGTTAGATATTGTATGGCCTTATCAGCTTGTGTTTTTCTGTACAGCTGTTCCTGAGAGCCTTGTTGGCTTTTACTATGGCGTCCAGTATGTTTATATATGTATGTCCTTTCAAACTTGTCCTTTTTTAGCTTATTTCTCCTATGAGTTAGTAGGTTGTTGTGTGATTGCCCATCTATCTTTATGGTTATGTTAAGGAAGCATGTATAGCGGTGCTCGGCAAGTAAGGCCGAGTGCCCGTCATGGCCCTTCGATTTGGGTCGTGACAACCTACTTTTGCTCCTAGGCCTGTTATTGGCCGCCCATGACCTATGAGGAATCCATTTGCAAAGTTTACCAAGATGAAACCGTGGGAGTTTTATGGTAACCCCAGGGAGGACGCATATAAGTTTATTGTGGATAGTCATGAGAGGTTACATAAGTTGAGAGCGGTTAAGCTGCACGGAGTCAATTATGTATCCTCCCAGTTGCGTGGGGACGCCAAGTTATGGTGGAGGTCCTATATTGACTGCTAACCAACTGGGTCGCCTCCTTTGACTAGTTCTATCAGGTCTTCCTAGAAAAGTATGTCCCCCGGACTCTGAGGGACGAGCTGAGTTCAATGACTTGGAGCAGAAAGGGATGTTCATAGCCAAGTATGAGCTCAAATTTCACTCTTCGGCTCATTATGCAGTTCAGTTACTTCCTACCGAGGCTGAGAGGGTAAGGAGATTTTTCAAGGTATTGGTGCTTCCGTTGAAGCTTGCTGCCTTACAGTCCGTTGAAGCTTGCTGCCTTACAGCTAATAGCTTCTGGATCTTCCTTCCAGTCTATGGTTGATCATGTTATTGAGGTTGAGTCTGTGAGAGTTAAGGCTCATGGTGGGAATGATGATGAGTGGATCTGCTGATTTGGCGATTTTAGTGGTTCGACTTCTAGGGGTGGGGGCCATGTGGGCAAGAGTCATCAATACCACTCTGGCCGCCCCATTCAGTCAATGCTTCAGATTTCAGCTGATTGCTTTTCTAGACCTGGTAGATTCAGTACCAGACAGATTTCTCGAGGTCCTTACACTCGACCTGTAGATCGCGGAGGGGATTCCATATCAGTGACTCAGCCCCAGGAGCCTAGAGGTTGTTATGCGTATGGTGACCCAGGGTATTTCGTGAGAGAGTTTCCCAAATCAAGGAAGATTAATGCCCAGCAGGGCTCTCGATTCCAGACTCCGAGGAGTCCAGCACCTTTTGTTAGTACCGAGGGATATTTAGGCAAGGGTTGTGCACAGCCTAGCAGAGACGGTTATCAGTCTGGGAGAAGTGGTCACTAGTCTGGTAGGTCCAGTTCGTAGATAGCGAGAGGTGGAACTTAGTTGAGTCAGGGTAGCCATGGAGGCACGCAGTCCGAGGGCGGATGAGTTGATTTTTATGCTTTCTCTGGCAGAACAGAGGTAGAGGCTTCTGATGTGGTTATCACAGGTACTATTTAAGTCTGTCACCTGGAGCTTTAGTGCTATTTGATCCAGTTTCTACTTTCTCGTATGTGTCTAAATATTTATCTATGGGTTTGGATATGATCTTTGATCTACTTGACGTGCCTATTCATGTGTCTACTCCAGTCAGAGATTCTGTGGTGGTAGATCGAATCTATCAGTCTTGTACAGTTACTTTTATAGGGTATGGCACACGGGTAAACTTGGTGATCCTTGATATGGTACATTTTGATGTTATCTTGGGCATGATTTTGGTTGTCTCCTTATCACGCGATTCTCGACTATCCTGCCAAGACAATCACGTTAGCCATGTGCGGCATTTGGAGATTAGAGTTGAAACGTACTCCTAGCCCTACTCCTAAGAAGATTATATCATTCCTTCTGGCGAAGAAGTTAGTGGATAAGGGGTGTTTGAGGCATTTGACGCATATCCGGCATACGAGTAAGGATACTCCTTCCCTGGAGTCAGTTTCTATAGTTATTGAGTTTGTGGAGGTCTTTCCCATATACTTCCCCGGTATGCCGCCTGATCTTGATATTGACTTTTGCATCAATTTTTAGCCAGGCGCCCAACCTACTTTTATTTCACCTTACCATATGGCTCCGGCAGAGTTAAGGGAGTTGAGGGAGTTGAAGGAGAAATTGCAAGACTTGTTGAGTAAGGGGTTCATCAGACCTAGCGTTTCTCCTTGGGTGCTACTATGTTGTTTTTGAAGAAAAAAGATGATTCTATGCGGATGTCTATCGATTATCGGCAATTGAACAAGGTTACAATTCGGAACAAGTATTTGATACCCCGCATTGATGACTTGTTTGACCAACTGCAGGATGCATCGGTCTTTTCTAAGATCGACTTGAGATCGGGCTACCACCAGTTGAAGATTACATTCGAGGATATTCCAGAGACGGATTTCAGGGCCCTCTATGGTCATTATGAGTTTTTGGTGATGTCTCTCAGGCTTACTAGTGCCCCCGCAGCTTTCATGGATTTGATGAATGGAATTTTCAAACCCTACTTGGATTCCTTCATTATTGTCTTCATTGATGACATTCTGGTGTACTCTTGTAGTAAGGAAGACCATGAGAAGCATTTGAGGATAGTTCTTGGGTTGTTGAAAGAGAAAAAGTTATATGCCAAGTTTTCCAAGTGTGAGTTCTGGCTCAGTTCTGTGGCATGTTTGGGACATATTATGTCTAAGGATGGGATTATGGTTGATCCCAAGAAGATCGAGGTAGTTAGAGATTGGGCTAGGCCTACTTCGGTGACCAAAATTTGGAGTTTTGTGGGCTTAGCGAGTTATTATCATCTGTTTGTGAAGGTTTTCTCAGCTATTGCTTCTCATTTGACTCAGTTGACTCAGAAGAATGTGCCCTTTCAGTGGTCCGATGAGTGTGAAGAGAGCGTCCAAAAGCTCAAGGCCTTATTGACTTCAGCTCTGACTTTGACATTACCTGTGAAGGGAAAAGACTTTAATGTCAATTGTGATGTTTCTCGTATTATCTTGAGTTATGTGTTGATGAAAGAGTGTAAGATGATCACATATGCTTTGAGACAGTTGAAGTTCATGAGAATAACTACCCCACTCATGACTTGGAGTTGGTAGCAGTAGTATTCGCTTTGAAGATTTGGAGGCATTACTTGTACGGGGTTCATTGTGATGCATTCACGGATCATCATAGTCTTCAACATGTGTTCAATTAGCGAGATCTAAATTCGAGGCAGCGTAGATGGATGGAGTTTCTTAAGGATTATGATATCACCATTCTTTATTATTCGGGAAAGGCTAATGTGGTAGGAATATGTGTTGAGCCGAAACGCAGTGAGTATGTGTAGCTTGGCACGTTTGATTGTTGGGGAGCATCCCTTAGCTATGGAGGTTCGGTACTTTGCTAATAATATGGTGAGACTAGATATTTCAGAATTTGGGAAGGTTCTAGCTTGTGTTGAGGTGAGTTCATCTCTTTTGGAGCAGATTACGACCCAACAATTTGAAGATGTGAAATTGTGTAAGATTCGAGATAAGGTGTTAACTGGGGAAGCCAATGAGGCTATTCTTGATGAGGTGGATGTTCTGAGGATTAAGGGGCGCATTTGCGTTCCTAGGGTTGGTGGTTTGATTAACTTGATTTTGGAGGAGGCTTACAGTTCCCGATACTCCATTCATTCTAGTGCTACAAAGATGTATCGCGACTTGAGACAGCATTATTGGCGGGTTAGGATGAAAAGGGATATAGTGGACTTCGTATCCCAGTGTTTGATCGGGGGTGTTTTGGTCTTTGGGTTGGAAACTTGATTTTGGGGGTTTGGAGGTTGACCAGGTCAAGATGACCTCGTTTGGTAATTCCGAGGGCGCAAATGCGTTTGTAGCTTTTTTTAGAGTGGATTGCATCCTTGGTTTGTATCCGAGAGGTGTCCGATGAGTGTTGGGTTTCGGGTCGAAGTTAGTGAAAAACCAGAATTTTCTGGTTTTTGGTTTCTGGTGTCCGTATGTGCGGGCTTGGGGTCGCATCTGCGGGCTCGCCTATGCGAGACTTTGTCCGCAGATGTGAGGTAGTGAGGTTTTTAATGAGACCGCATCTACGGGAGAGGAATCCGCAGATGCAAGATTGCTGGTTCAGAACCTTAAATTCCCAAATGTCAAACCATTTCTTCCCATTCACTAATATCACGACCCATTTTGACATAAGTCGTGCGGACACTTACCTTTTTCACCTCGGTAAGCGAACTCTCAACCCAACGATAACAAAAGACGTGAATAAATAGCTCAAACACGCAGAAGAGAATATATATGTAAGACTCACAATAATATATAATAAAAATAGTGCGAAATAAGGAAAATACCCCCAGGGTCTAGTCTAAGTCATACAAGAGCATCTAATGAAAATATACAAGTCAGGAGTAATAATACATAAATCTGTCTATGTCTCTGAATAGGAATAGTAAGACATAAATAAGAAGTCTTCAAGGCAGTGAACGTCCCTTGCTCACCCTGGAAACTCGCAACAATACTGATGACGACGATCGCACCACAAGAGATGGAAGCAGACCCAACTTGATACTCTATTTTCACAAAGGAATGCAGCAAGTGTAGGTCAGTACAAAACAACGATACTGGCAGGCATCATCGGCTGACTAAGCATAGCTAACATAATTCAGACAATAAAGCAAGATAGGCAGATAAACCAACAAGTATAAGTCAAACATAATCGAAGCCATGTACACGTCATCGCCTAAGTAGAGCATCTAATCCCAAATGTGCCAAGCCTCAATATATCAGATCTGAATCCAACATCACAAGTAAAACACCAAAACATCACAATGTAAGCCATGATGCAATGCAATGCCATGCAAATACTATGTACACGTGTACTCCGGACAAAAATATCGACATCTCGGTAGCACAATCCAAGGTGACTCGCGAAGTCTAAATGCCACTCGTCCCAGATCTTTGCCCAACAAATAGACGAGACCCCGGATCTTTGCCCACTAGCACTACCCTGGAAGACCCGCGGAGTCCATGCACTCACTCAATCCACGATTTCGGAATTAACATCGGATATCGGACTCTCACGTTACTCTCATTTTAAAAATCGAGCCCAACTCATCACAAGAGCCATCATCAAGTACCAACAAAGTGTCTCAACAAGATATCACGAGGAATCTAGAGAGTGCGTGCAATGCATGTATCAACATCAATAATCATGCTTGCTATCACAAGTACCAACAATGGGTACGCCAATAATATATCAGTATCACAAGTACCAACAGTGGGTACGCCAATAACATCATAATCAGGATGGATCAATGGACTCCAATATCTACTAACAACACGTGGCATCAAGCCAACACAATAGAACAATCAAGTCACAACACAACGGGGTGGCCAGCCCCAATCACGCAATAGGGCCCAACCCAAGACAATATCCAACCCAACTTTATACCGAAAGGCTTACATGCTTTCTCCAACAATATAATCTAAATATATGCTTGGCTATACGAAGTCACACCAAGGGTAAGCCATAACCTACCTAGATGGCCGAACAGAAAACACCGACAACTCACTCATTTGTCTTGCCTTTCCGCTCAACCTAAATATCAAAGAAGTCTAGGCATATTCAAAATCTAGATTAGAAATCATGAAGAACGATACTAATATTGCTATCACTCAATTTAGGTCAAATCCTACCCTAGAATTTTGGGAACGGGGCCCACAAGGTCAAAACAAGAAATTCGGGAGTGAAATATCAAATTAAGCACTAGGTGATCATAACCCAACAACTAATTGCTAATTTAACTCATGAATTCACCTAATTTCGAATTTGAAGTAAAACCCCCAGTTTTGTGTAAAGACCCCAACTCTTTGATTCATAAATTCAATACTAATAATGGAAATAATTGATTAACAACCTTAGATTCATCAAAATCTAGCATACACTCCATCAATTTCATCATTAATAAGCCTAGATAGAACACTCATTAAGTCCACTTTTATCATCCGTTACTAAAAATTTACTAAGGAAAGAGGAATCTATGATGATTAGGAACAAGGAATTAGTAAAGAGATTAGCAAGACTTACCACCAAGAGTTTTCTCCAAAAAAAAAATTCTAAGAATGTACTCCCCAAGAGCTCTAATTTCGAAATGGAAATAAATGATAGACTAAGGGCTCATTTAATACACGTTTAATGAAATAACAGGCCCGATACCGCCGAGGTCGCAACAGCGACACCACCCTAGCGCACCCACAGACCGCTGGGATGGTCTGTGCCAATTCTCACTAGCCATATCACCGCAACAACGGTACTGCTGGGATGGCACTGGTGCCGCCAATGCGGACACCAGGTACCAGAAACCCAACTAATCTCTAAGTCTCAATCGAAATCCCGAACCACTCCCGAGGCCATCTGCTCACAAACCACATACACAGATCCGTATAAAAACACACTACGAATGTACTCGTGGCCTAGAAATTTCCAACGGAGGTCTCGTTGATCGAGTCAACCCCCGATACCTCATTTCCAATTTCTCAATCGAAGTCCTAAAATGCATCCAAGTTCATTGGGAACCAAACCAGATACACACACAAGTTCTAAATGACCATCCGAACCTCTCAGAATCGACGAATTTCCAAAAAAGGTCCGTTTACCCAAAAGTCAACTTTGAGTCAACTATTTTCGCTTAAAGTCTATTTTTCACAAGAAGTCGCCCGAATCCAGTCTAGACACCTCAAGAAGCGTGTCAATGGTCCCCTCAGGTAAAAATGAGCTAACAAACCTCGAAAAAGAGGCGGAAGAGCCAAAAGACTATAATGACCAAATGGGTCGTTACATCAAATACCAATTGAACCGTCGCTCGTCCTCGAGCGAATAAGAGAAAAGGTGCGAAAAATACCTGAATCAGTGAACAACTATGGATATCGGCTACGCATGTCGGACTCGGTCTCCCAATAAGCCTCTTCAACAGGACGACGCTTCCATTGGACCTTTACAGAAGCAATCTCCTTCGACCTCAACTTTCGAACCTGCTATCCAAGATCGCGATAGGCTCCTCCTCATAAGTTAAATTCTCATCAAGTAATATAGAATCCCAACGAACAATGTAAGTACCGTCGGCATGGTACTTCTTCAGCATCGAAACATGAAAAACTAGATGAACTCATGCCAAACCTAGCGGCAATGCCAACTCATAAGCTACATCACCCATACGGGAAACAATCTCAAATGGACCAATATACCTGGGCTCAACTTTCCCCTCTTACCAAACCTCATAACACCCTTCATGGGTGAAACCTTCAATAGAACCTGGTCACCAACCGCAAACTCTAAATCTCAGACCTTCCGGTCCGCATACATCTTTTGCCGACTCTGAGCTGCCAAAAGCTTGGCCTGAATGACTCTCACTCTATCAAGGGACTCTCTTAATAGATCCGTAATCTAAGGTCGAGCCTCGAACCTATCAAACCAGCCAACCGGAGATCTACATCTCCTACCATATAAAGCCTCAAAAGGCGCCATGCCAATACTCGAATGATAACTATTATTGTACACAAACTCCACCAATGGTAAGTACTGATCCCAATGACCACCAAAATCAATAACACACGCTATCAATATGTCTTCGAGCACCAGAATGGTCCGCTCGGACTGGCCATCGGTCTGGGGATAAAAAGTCGTACTGAGATCCAATCGGGTACCCAACTCCACATGAAAAGCCCTCCAGAATCGGGAAGTGAAGATAGTACCCCGATCAGATACAACAGAAATAGGAACCCCATGCAACCTCATAATATCCCGAATGTACAACTTGGCTGACTTCTCTGCGGTATAGGAAACCTGAACTAGAACAAAGTGAGCGGACATAGTCAACCGATTAACTATCACCCAAAGAGAGTCAAACTTGCCCAGTGTCTTCGGAAGACCCACAACAAAATCCATGGTAATCCTCTCCCACTTCCACTCGGGAATGGGCATCCTCTGAAGCACACCACCAGATCGCTGGTGCTCATACTTTACCTGCTTACAATTACCAAACTTAGCCACGAAATCAACTATAGTTCTCTTTATCCGACGCTACCAATAGTGCTGTCTCAAATCATGGTACATATTAATTTCCCCCGGATAAATGGAATAGCGAGACAAGAGCAACTGAATCAAATCACCAATACGAGAAACGCACACACGTCCGTTAATCCTCAAAATACCCTCAGAATCAATCATGGCCTCTTTGGCCTCACCCCTCAAAACCCTGTCTCGAATCTTGCTCAACTGAGCATCCTCAAACTAATGAGTCCTGATCCGATCCAATAAAGACAATGTCGCCTCTAAACAAGCCAAAATCCAGCCAGGGACTGAAATATCAAGGCGAACGAAACTGTTGGCCAGAGTCCGAACCTTCATGGCCACGGACGCTCGGAAATAATTAATCGAGCTAAACTCCCTATACTTACTGCTTTACGACTCAAGGCATCAGCCACCACATTGGCTTTCCCGGGGTGGTACCGAATAGAGATGTCATAGTCCTTCAGGAGCTCCATCCATCGGCGCTGCCTGGAATTAAGATTTATCTAGGTAAACATATGTTGAAGACTACGGTGATTGGTGAAAACCTCACAATGGACACTGTACAAATAATGCCTCCAAATCTTCAAAGCGAAAACTACGGCCAACAACTGCAAATCATAGGTAGGGTAATTCTTCTCATGAATCTTCAACTAACAGGAAGCATAAGCTATCACTCTACCCTCCTGCATCAACACAACACCCAAACCCACACGGGAGTCGTCACAATAGATCGCGAAGTCCTTACCTACGGGTAATGCGCAATCGGGTTACAACAAAGAAGCTTGAGCTTTTGAAAGCTCTCCTCACAATCATATGACCACTGGAAGGGAACCTCCTTCTAAGTCAATCTGGTCAAAGATGAAGCAATAGCAGCAAAACCCTTCATGAAGCAACAGTAATAGCTGGCCAAACCCACAAAACTATGAATCTCAGTAACAGTAGTGGGCCTCGTCCAACCCCTCACAGCCTCAATCTTCTGTGGGCCAACCATAATCCCATCCTTAGACACAACGTGGCCCAAGAATGCTATAGACTCCAACCAGAACTCACACTTAGACCAAGATATCATTCATGAACACAATCATGAAGGAATCAAGGAACGGCCTAAAGATGCCATTCATCAAAGTCATAAATGCAGCCGAGGCATTGGCAAGCCCGAAAGACATCACCAGAAACCCATAGTGTCTATATCTCGTCCGTAAGGCTATCTTCGAAATATCCTCCACTCTGATCTTCAATTGGTGGCAGCGTGAACGCCAAATCAATCTTCGAAAACACCGAAGCACCCTGAAGCTGGTCAAACAGATCATCAATACGAGGCATAGGGCACTTGTTCAGAATAGTGACCTTGTTCAACTAGCGATAATCAATGCATATCCTCATGGTCCCATCTTTCTTCTTCACAAGTTATACGGGAGCACCCCAAGGGAAGACACTCAGTCTAAAGAACCCCTTGCTCAATGAACTCAGAATCGCTTCCTTAAGCTCCCTCAATCCCCGGCATGTTCCATCCGATACGGGTATCGTAGACAGGGCGAAAGTGCCCGGATCCAAGTCAATACGGTAAATCAATATCGCGATCGGGGGGCGTGCGATCCGACGGAATACCTCCGCGAACTCGCTCACAATAGAATAGACTCGGCGGGGTATAGATGCAATAGTCGTATCACGAACATGAGCCAAATAGGCTAAACACCCCTTATTGACTAACTTCTTCACCTGAAAGAATGAAATGATCTTCTTTGGAGCGGGATAGGCAGATAAACCAACAAGTATAAGTCAAACATAATCGAAGTCAAGTACACATCATCGCCTAAGTAGAGCATCTAATTCCAAATGTGCCAAGCCTTAATATATCAGATCAGAATCCAACATCACAAGTACAACACAAAAACATCTCAATGTAAGTCGTGATGCAATGCAATGCAATAATGTATGGATGCAATGTAATGCCATGCAAATGCTGTGTACATGTGTACTCCGGACGAAAATATCAACATCTCAGTAGCACAACCCAAGGTGACTCACGAAGTCTAAGTGCCACTCATCCCAGATCTTCTCCTAACAGACAGATAAGACCCCGGATCTTTGCACACAGAGGGTTCTCACCGGCACCACCCTGGAGACTCACGGAGTCCATGCACTCACTCAATTCACGATTCTGAAACTAACATCAGATATCAGACTCTCACGTCACTCTCATTTTAAAAATCGAGCCCAGCTCATCACAGTATTTCATCAAGTACCAACAATGTCTCAACAGTATATCATGAGGAATGAGAGTGCGTACAATGCATGTATCAACATCAATAATTATGCTCGATATCACAAGTACCAACAATGGGTACGCCAACAACATATCAGTATCACAGTACCAACAGTGGGTACGCTAATAATATCATAATCAAGGTGGATCAACAAATTTCAATATCTACTAACAACACGTAGCATCAAGCCAACACAATAGAATAATCAAATCACAACACAACGGGATGGCTAGCCCCAGTCAAGCAACAGGGCTCAACCTAAGACAATATCCAACCCTACTTCATACCCGAAGGATTACATGCTTTCTCTGAAAATATAATCTAAATATATGCTTTGCTATACAAAGTCTAACCAAGAGTAAGCCATAAGTACCTGGATGGCCGAACATCAAACACTGACAACTCACTTCTTTGCCTTGCCTTTCCGCTCAGCCTCAATATCAAAGAAGTCTAGGCATATTCAAAATCTAGATTAGATATCATGAAGAATGATACTAATATTGCAATCATTCAATTTAGGTCAAATCCAACCCTATAATTTGGGGAAACGGGGCCCAAAAGGTCAAAACGGGAAAAATTCAGGAGTGAAATATCAAATTAAGCACTAGGTGACCATAACCCAACAACTAATTGCTAATTTAACTAATGGATTCACCTAATTTCGAATATGAAGTAAAACCCCCAATTTTGGATATAAATCCTAACTTTTTTATTTAGAAATTCAACACTAATAATGGAAGATAATTGATTAACAACCTTAGATTCATCAAAATCTAGCATAAATGCCATCAATTTCATATTAATAAGCCTAGATAGAACATTCATTCACTCCACTTTTATCTTCCATTACTAAGAATTTAATAAGGAAAGAGGAATCTATGATGATTAGGAACAAAGAATTAGTAAAGAGATTAGCAAGACTTACCACTAAGAGTTTTCTCCAATAATCTCTAAGAATGAATTCTCCAAGAGCTCTAATTTCGAAATGAAAATAAATGATAGACTAAGGGCTCATTTAATACACATTTAATGAAATATCAGGCCCGATACCGCCATGGTGGTATCGAGGCCGCAATGCCTACACTTCCAAGACTAGCGCCCCCACATACCGCCGGGACGGCTCGGGGGTCCTCACTGCGCGCCCGCCCGGCCATATCGCCGTAATGGGGCCACCGACGCACCGGTGCCGCCAATGCGGAAACCAGGTACCAGAAACCCAACTAATCTCTAAGTCTCAATCGAAATGTCGAACCACTCCCAAGGCCATCTGCTCACAAACCGTATACACATCCACATAAAAATACGTCGACAACGCATTCGTGGCCTCGAAATTTCCAACTGAGGTCTCGTTTCGACCGAGTCAACCGATACCTCATTTTCAATTCCCTAACCCAAGTCTAAAAATGCATTCGAGTACATTAGAACCGAACTCGCATACATACACAAGTGCTAAATGACCATCTCGGACCTCTCGAATCGATAAATTTCAAAAAGGGTCTCAGAATCCCATAAGTCAACTTTGAATCAACTCTTTTCGCCTAAAGTCCATTTTTCACAAAAAGTTTTCGAATCAAGTCTAGACACATCGGGAAGCGTGTCAACGGTCCTCTCAGGTCAAAATGAGCTAACCAAGCTCGAAAAAGGGCGAAAGAGCCAAAAAGACTATAACGACCAAACGGGTCGTTACAACTAAATTGGAGACTTAGAGAGATTGAGGGGCGTTTTTTTTGGATATTTCTTGGGATTCATCTTTGGGGAAAGCTTCCTACTTTCCTTTTGTGTTATATCATCTTTATACTGAGGAATCTATGGTAGAAATTATGAGTTAGAGGGGGGATTTGGGTTATAAACCCTAAAATGATTTTA
>NC_081347.1:50056474-50070786 GCF_029784015.1 Lycium ferocissimum
AAGTCGAGTTTGTTTGTTATGAGTTCTGGAGTTATGTTAGAGACTTTGCAGACAGCGTCGTGGGTGTGTTTGTCAGTTGGTATGCGGCTCCGTCAGCCGATACGTCAGTCCGTATTTATGTCATGAAATCTTGTATGTTTACGAATTTGTTTGATTCGGAGGCTACGAAAAAAAAAAATTCTGACGCATTTGCTATGTATTTTACTTTATTTGATTTAAATAGTTGACAGGATCTTAGGTGTGTGGCAAGAGTCCGAGGGTTCGCTCGGCCCTAAATAAGGGTCGGGTGCCCATCACGTCCCTTGGAAATTGGGGCGTGACATTATATCAGAGCCATTTTTACGAAATACGTAATTAGCACAAGTTAGAAGAATTCCTGAAAGTACTGCTCTAACTTCATAATCTAGAATATGAAAGAAGTGAGACAAATCCTAAATGTCTTGGTGGTCAACTGTTTATATGTGTGGGGCCCTCACACATATAAAACTAACCCCATTGGACACGGTTTCATAGACTCGCTAAGACACTTGAACCTAGGCTCTGATACCATGCTTTGTCATGCCCCGAACCACTTGAACCTAGGCTCTGATACTAAGCTTTGTCACGCCCCGAACCATGGCCTAGGCGAAACACGGCACTCGGTGCCTTACTGTATGTGGCGGAGCGAACCACATAGCTTGCTGAATTATCATGAGGCATACATGAGCGGAATATAACATGAGAACATGATGAGCCTTTATAACGCAAGAAGAGTTATAGTATTAAATAAACCATTTGTTTAAATCTTGGATGCGGAATATCAAAACTGAGCCAAAGGTGGCTACTCAACACATAAAAAATCCGACACAACTGACTGCATAGTCTATGAAACCTCTAACATCAACATGAGTCTGCTAAATATACTTGCTGGGACAAGGCCCCCAGCATGCCTTTAATGCAGAACTTAATCATAAAAGTAAATAACTGACTAAACCCCGAAGAGAATGGGGCTCACCCAAAAGTTGATACGAATGTTGTCCTACTGAGCAGATGCGTCGTCCTATAAATCCGTACCTCCATCAAAAAATGCAGGCCCTCGGGCAATAAAAGGTGAGTCAGCACATTGAATGTACTGGTATGTAAAGCAACTGAATGAAATGGACATGGCACACGAAATAACATCATAGGGGCTGAAACTGAAACTAAAACCTGATCAAGACCATGAACATAAATACATACATATATATATATATATATATATATATATATATATATATATATATATATATAACATGAGCAAAGTATCGGTGGGAGAGCATTAGTATGATCGACATGAAACCACCACGTTAGTATGTGGCGTCTGATCTCTGCCCGACCAGCTAAGCCATCCTATACCTTGCCGGGGTACAAGACATGAACATGAACATGAATGGGCCCACATCCCTCAATGGGGAATATAAGAAGGAATCGTCCCACGGGCGGAGCGATCCTTATCCTACGTTGGCATACGTAGTTTCAGGTATAAAACCTTCTCGGTAATCTGTGCAACTCCCAAATTACATGAACATGGATGTAATTGGCTTAGTAGACCATGAGTTATATAACTTGCTTATAAACATGATTCTTGCTTATATTATAACTTGAAGGCAATATATATAATATAACTTGTATGAAAACATGGAGACATGTAGGATTTTCATGAAAATAACATAATATATCATAACTTGCATGTAAGAACCCATGGAATGTAAAGGATGGGTTTTTCAGGGATTATGGACAGGTTTTCAATAACCATAATGGAATATCAAGAACACAACAACGAATTATTTATATAAACATGGTATATCATGGCACATATACTTAGGGTTATCATGAACATATCTAGAACCCTAGTTTTTGTATAATCACATACTTTAATGGAAGAACGTGGCGTGGGGAAGAACAAAGTTGTTCCCATACGTGGATAGAAATCCTACATACCTGATAATGCTCCAAAACTTGCAGTAGAATTCCAAAAGATTAAGCCTTGAGGCTCGAGATGGGTTTTCTTAAAAACTCTAGGTTAGGAATGACGAACTCTTATTTAAAAATGATGGATACATGTTAGAAGTCACTTGGAATGGTTGGAATAGGCTTACCTTGTTTTTTTGGATTGTTGGGAGAAGAAGGCCTTCATTCTAGGGCTTGGAGAATGTGAAAAATGAAAAATGAACTGAACATGACGTATTTGTACTTAACTGCATCGGGAATTTATACAGTCAACTTATACGGTCCGTATAACTTGGCCGTATTTGACCATGATTAAAATTCCAGAAATTAAAATTTCTCAAATGAGTTCCACGGACTGAATATATGGTCCGTATAATATTATACAGACACAAGTACGGTCCGTATAATTTTTTGAACTTTAGTAGAAAATGAGTTTTGTTACACCTCTCGTTTTTGTCGCAAGAAAGTCCTTGGCTTATTGGTGGCGTATACCCTTACTATGGAGATCCGCAATTGAGTTTGCAAGATATTAGATGTCTTACCTCACGTGTACCTAATTACAAGTAGATGTTCCTTGCAATACGATAGGATTAGAAGTGAAACGAATTGAACCGATGCGAATTGGACCGACTCAGGGAACAGGATAGAAGCTAGTCCACATTGACGGACCGTCGACATATCAGCGAGGCATTTTTCCATGTCGTCGACATGCTGCAGCCTTTGAACCCTCAGGTGGCAGAACGACGGAGCCAGTCGATGATCATCGACGTGTCGACGAGCTGTCTACCCCCTCGTCAACTCGCAGTCACTGGGATTGTTTTGTCCCACTTATATATATAGAGACCTCATGTTTCTATTCCTCATATTTCATTCCCAAACTAGAGAAAACCCTAAATATCTCCTCTCTATATTTCCCATTTAATTAAAGTAGTTTTAGCAAGATCCGAGCGTCGTAAGCCCGAGCTAGTGAAGAGAAGGTTATTCCTGGGGTTCCATTGGAGTTGTTAAGCTTAGGAGTTGAAGTCGAAGCTTGATTTAAGGAATTCGAGTCAGTTCAAGGTATGCATGAGATTCTTAACCTTGTTTTTGAGTTAAATTCCAAGAGTTCTAGTATTCCAAGGTGAAGAAAGCCCAGTTATGAAAGCGACAAGTCATTTGAGTTAAGTTGAGGCTAGGAGGCTGTTTTGGGAGATGTTTGGGGATGGAATTGGTTATATTTTCATATGTAGATATTGGTATTGTTGTTGTTGTTGGTGTTGGTGTTGGGTTGAATTGGGAATTGAGGGATTGTTAAGTTTACGAAGGAGATGCTTTTACGAAATTCTTTAAGTTTCTTTCGTACTTGAATTGGTTAGTAAATAATGTAAATAGTCTAATTGTTGCCTTTGAGATCTTGATTGTAGACTTACAAGTTCGAGAAGTAGATGTTGGATGATCAGATACTCTTCAGGTATGTTAAGGCTGTCCCTTCTATTCTTTCGGCATGATCCTTATTATACGAATCGAAGAAGCAAACGAGCGAGTTTCAAAGACTCTACTCTTAGATGAGATAGGATTTCTTTGTATCATTTACTTCATATGTTTCATATTTACAGCATCCAAAGTACCCTTTCATGAGTCTTTCATACATTTATATATATGTATAGTTATTTTCTCACACCGTGCCCCACTATAGTCAGCTGGGCAGGCATGTGCATGTGCACATCACTGCAGTGGGAATATTATGAGACTACCCCGGATGCAGGATGACATTATATATGGATCGGGCTGTACATTCCTCAGCACTAACAGTATATATGTATATGATTTTCAAAGAAAGCATGTATATCATACACCGCAGAGGCACTTTTAGATATTGAGATTAGCCTTTATGTTTCAAATATCTTTCATGATCCTTTTGTACTTCTTGTTCTTATTCCTTACATTCGGTACATTATCCGTACTGACTCCCCTATTGCTCAGGGGGCTACGTTCATGCCCGCAGGTTCAGGTAGATAGACAGGCGGCTCAGCTCAGTAGGACTTCCACTCAGTGGTATTCAGTGCGCTCCACTTAGTTCGGAGCTGCGGTTCACTTTCTTTTGGTATGCTATTTTTGACCTGTACATATATGGGTATGGCGGGGCCTTATCCCATTCTTTCTATAGCTTTGTATTCTATTAGAGGTATGTTGTTCCACCTCGAAATTTTTTCCGTTGAGGCACAGTAAATAGGCTAAAGAAGAGCACGAAGTATATGATGTCTCGATAAGTAAGAAGTAGCATTTGATGACCTTAAGTAAGATTTCAAAGGCATTCGATGTTAGACGAGAGAGATTGCCAAGAGAAGGAAAAGCTTACGATAAGCATCGGAAAGAATTTATGAGTAACGAGTTAATGGTGACTTAAAGATAGTTTGAAGAAGAGTTATCGCATCCCTTAGATTGGTATTGAGGTGCTAGACAAGTGCCAAGAAGGTTCCATAAGGATTGGTGATCAAACGAGTCGACGAGAGCAAGGTCGGAACCACTGGGCATTATACGGCCAGACATATTGGCCGTATAAAATATACGGACCGTATGTCTAGCCGTAGGTTCAGCCCAGAATGGCAAGCCTCACTGGACCAAATATACGGTCATGACATACGGCCCGTGAAAATTATACGGACCGTATGTTGGTCCGTATATTCTGGTCGGGCATTTGTGTGTTTAATAAGGGTTCAAGTTATATTTCATTTCATTTCATCTCTCACTCCCCTTCTCTCTAAAACATCTCTCCACATTTATCCCACAAGTTTTCAAGAGAATTAGTGTTCAACTTCATCAAACCAAGTGAATCAAGTATAAGAAATCCATTAAAGTTCATCCAAAGCAAGAATCCAAGTGAGGGAAAATCTAGGGTTTTGCTCAAGTGAGGTATTTGCACCCGAGGTTCATTCCTACACTATCTAAGGTAAGTTTTATGATGTTTCCATGTTGTTTAAAGTATTTGGAAGTTGAAACACTTGGATTGCAAAAGAATATAAGAAATGGGTCATGAATGTGCAATAATGCCACTTTTGAATAGATGTTTGGAATGAGTTATGATTCTTGGTATATTATGAATATGATCATGTTATAAATTATATGGAGAGTGTGGAAAATGGCATTGTGTGTGAATGAACGTATTGTCGAAGTTATGACTATGAATATGGAATCTTGAAGTGAATTGTGGAGTAAGAGATAATGTTGATGACTAAAAGCTATTGTGATGATATTGTGAACGTTATTGTTGATGTTGGGAGTTGATATGTAATATGAGGAAAGTCGCATAAATAAAGGAGATGTTGTCCGATTTTTACGTAGAATTAGTTATGAATGCTAAATGCTATCCATCATCTAATATGAGTGTGCACTTCAATGAAGGTAGAACGTGAGCCTTGAAGAAAACGTACAAGTGATAGAATAGTTGCCCGAAAAGGTATGTAAGGCTAACCCTTCTTTCATAAGGCATGGTTCTTTGGCCAAATGTTCATCTTCTTATGAGTTCATGATACTCTCTAATGATCCTAGCTCGAGAAGCTATTAAGCTAATGACGCTCAAATGATATGATTGTACTAAGTCCCTTATATGACGAGTAGTACTCTAAGGATAGAAGGTAATGAATGACGATAGTAAAATGGCTAAAGATGAATATGATAAATATGTATATATGTATGTGTGCCCATGAGAGGCTATTGTGAACACCGAGCTTATATGGCCGGGTAGAATATAATGAATATGTATATCTAGATATAACGACGCGCGCACACCACTGCAGTTGGGTACGAACAAACCTGAGCCTTGGTAGGGCCAGGCACTGAGCCTTGGTAGGGCCAGGTACGTGAAACACCGAACCTTCATGGTCGGGTACGCTATATAAAAGCTATGTATATGACATCTATATGAGTACGAATAAGCTATGTATAAGACATCTATACGAGTACGAATAAGCTATATATATGACATCTATGTGAGTACGACTATGCCACGTATATGACATCAATTGGAGTACGAATATGTTAAGACCATGCAAGTGCCAAGTAAGGGCTATGTATATGCAATGTATATGACATGAGCATGAGTATGAAGGGAGATATGAATACGAATATGAAAATAGATACGAAAGGTAAATGAGCAAAGATATGAATGTATGTACGCGAGTATGAAGTAGAAATGGAACGTCCCTATGGAAAGCAGGTAAGTGCTATGATAATGATGCTATTGTCTCCCATCTTGTGTTATTTCATATGTTATCCGTTATGCTTCCATATTGATATTGATCATGCTTTACATACTCAGTACATTCTTCGTACTGATGTCCTTTTGTTTGTGGAAGCTGCGTCATGCCCGCAGGTGGCCAGGGAGACAGACTTGACCCATAGCTGTATATTCTCAAGGACTACATAGCAGGGATCCATTTCATTCGGAGCTACAGCTTTTGGTACAGATTCTTTTGTGTATATATTCATGGGCACGGCGGGGTCCTGTCCCGCCCATATGTTATGATATGATGTAACCTTCTTAGAGGCTCGTGGACATTGTGTATATAGTTTGATATGTTCGGCCTTGTTGGCCTATATTTTGGGATGTTGTTTTGGTCGCCTTTTCGGCGCATGTACATTTTTATGAGCATAAATGTTATTGATGATATAGACATGTTATTGCCCGATGAGATTAGAATGATGATGAATGAAAAGTATGATATACTTATGTGGCTCACCTAGAATGTGATGTATAAGTATGTTAAGGGGTGCCCGGGTGGGCTAGCACAGGGTGCTCATCGCGGCCCTCAGGTTGGGTCGTGACATATGTAGCCAATTGTATGTAGTTGGGATGTTGTGTAGCCTTGTCGGCTCCTATTCTTTTGCATACAGCATATATAGCGGCCTGGTTGGGTTGCATTGTTCTTTTCAGTATATATGTATATATATACGCAGATGGTTGAGAGTTCTTGATGCATAGTTCTTGGTGTTGTTCTTGTGTGAGTCAGTATAGTTCAGTTGTGCGTCAGATATGGGCCATCCTATTTTTCTGTTACAGCTCAGCAGGTGTAGGGGTGTCTGGTCAATAGAGGTCAGGCAATCGACACGATTCATCGGCTAGGGTCGTAACAGAAGTGGTATCAGAGCAGTTTCGTCCTAGGGTTGTCTAGAGACCGTGTCTAGTAAAGTCTTATTTATGGGTGTCTTGTGCACCACACTTATAGACAGGGTGCTACAGGACATTTAGGATGTTGTCATTCTTTCCCTCTTAGATCGTGCGATAGAGCCATGTGTTAAGAGTTCACCTTCTAATAATTTGTTCTGATTTCAGCGATGCCTCGAAAGAAAGCTACAGCTGCCCAGAAGGGCAAGGGAGTGGCTGGTGAAGCTACTAGTCATACTCAGCGAACTACCAGGGCTCGAAGTGAGTCTTAAAGTGATACCCCATCTTAGACTTCGCATACCCCGCTTCAAGCACTTGCCGCAATGCCTCTAGTCCCTCAGCCTGATACATCCGGTCAGGATATGCGAGATGTTATATAGTTGTTGACTAGATTGGTAGCCGCTCAAGCTCAGCATCAGGGAGTTCGTGTTGATCAGGAAGACCGAGCTAGTAGTGCAAGGGTTAAGAATTTTCTTGGTTTAGATCCCCCAGAGCTCTCAGTGTTGAGGCAGAATATGGAACCCTAGGACTTTATTGATAGTATGCAAAAGACTCTGAGGGTCATGCATGCTAATGAGGTTGAGTCAGTGGAGTTGGTTTCTTATAGGCTCCGCGATGTAGCAGTGTTGTGGTACTAGGCGTGGGAGCTATCTAGGGGAGAGAATGCCTCTCCAGCTGTTTGGAGAGAGTTTTTAGATGCTTTTATTCGTAATTATTTACCACCAAAAGTTTTACAGGCCCGAGCAGACAGGTTTTTACACCTCCAGCAGGGCAGTATGAGTGTTTAGGAGTACAATGTATACTTTGATTCATTGGCCAGATATGCCCCAGCTATGGTGGCTGAGATGGAAGATCGAGTTCACCGTTTTGTGGCAGTTCTAGGGCCACATTTGATTGATGAGTATACGACAGCTGAATTATAGCCAGGTATGGACATCTCCCGCATACAGGCATATGCACAGAATCTGGAGGATCATAAGCGTCAGCGGCGGACAGAGTGTGCGAGTGTGCGGGGCCATGGCAAGAGGGCTAGATCTTTAGATATAGCTGGCGAGTTCAGGGGGTAACAGAGACATCAGTATTTTCGATATCCATTCCATTCAGCAGTGAGTGCACCTCCGCAGTTTCCAGGTCAGAGATTTGATCGGCCTTTTTATTCCAGAGTGGATCAGAGTTTAAAAGCTTCGGGTTCTCAATACAGATCGGAGTCAGGCCATGTGATACCACCTTTGCCACGATGTTCCCAGTGTGGTATATTACACACGGGACTGTGTCGATTGGGATCAGATGCCTGTTACGCTTGTGGCCAGCCAAGTCATGTGATGAGGGAGTATCCGTCGAGGGGTGGTGTAGGTATTGTTCAGCCTACAGGGTCCGTAGCTGGTTCTTCTTCATCTATACGCCCTTCAGGTCAAGGTTCTCAGAGACCAGCAGGACGCGGTACAGGAAGGAGTGGAGCATCTAGTTTGAAAGGTCCTCAGAACCTCATCTATGCATTAGTCGGTAGACAGGATCGTGAGTTGTCTCCTAATCTTTGTTATAGGTATACTATCAGTTTCCTCCTCTGATATATACGCACTGATTGACCCAGGTTCCACTTTATCATATGTTACTCCATTTGTTGCTGGCATGTTTGAGATAGAGCCTAAAACGATTAAACCTTTTGATGTGTCTATACCAGTTGGTGATCCAATCATAGCTAGGCGAGTGTATCGAGGTTGTGTAATTATAGCCTGTAATCGCCATGCCATAGCTGTTTTATTTTGGTAGATATGGTCGATTTTGATGTTATTATGACTATAGATTGGTTGCCTTCCTGTTATACCAATGTTGATTGTAGAATGAAGATGGTTCAATTCCAGTTTCCAGATGAGCCAGCTTTAGAGTGGAAGGGAAATCTTTGCTTCGCCGAGGGGTGGGTTTATTTCCTACCTTAAGGCAAGGAAGATGATCAGAAAAGGGTATATCTATCACCTAGTTCGGGTGCAGGATGTACAAGCAGAGTTACCGACCCTTCAGTCTATCCCTGTGGTCAATGAGTTCCCAGAGGTATTTCCAGATGAGCTTCCAGGCATTCCGCCAAAGAGGGAGATCGATTTCACTATTGATCTGTTACCAGATACTCAGCCAATATCCATTCCTCCTTATAGAATGGCACCTACAGAGTTGAAAAATTAAAGGAGAAACTGAGGGATTTATTTGAGCAGGGCTTCATTAGAACTAGTACATCGCTATGGGGAGCACCGATTTTATTTGTAAGAAAGAAGGATAGCTCTCTGTGAATGTGTATTGACTACAGACAATTGAATAAAGTGAATATAAAAAATAAGTATCCACTGTCGAGGATTGGTGATTTATTTGACCAGCTACAGGGGGCCAGATATTTTTCAAAGATAGATTTGAGATCAGGATATCATCAGGTTAGGGTGAAGGAGGAAGACATTCTGAAGAAGACATTCAGGACTAGATATGGGCGCTATGAGTTCCGTGTCATGTCATTCGGGTTGACCAATGCTCCAGTTGTATTCATGGAATTAATGAATCGTGTATACAGATCCTTTCTAGATCTGTTTGCGATCGTGTTTATAGATGATATTCTAGTTTATTGATCGTCAGCAGCTGAATATGCAGATCATCTACATGCAGTGCTTAGAGTTCTTCGAGATAGGGAGTTATTTGTAAAGTTTTCTAAGTGTGAGTTCTGGCTGAACTCTGTGGCTTTTCTTGGCCACATTATTTCAGATGAAGGTATTAGAGTGGATACTCAAAAGATTAAAGCTGTGAGGAATTGGACAAGGCCCACGACACCAACGGAGATAAATAATTTCTTAGGTTTGGCAGGATATTATAGGGGGTTCATAGAAGGATTTTCTTCTCTTTCAGCCTCGTTGACCAAGCTGACTCAGAAATCAGCTATGTTTCAGTAGATGGATACATGTGAGCGGAGTTTTCAGATATTGAAGGACAAGTTGACCTCAGCACCTGTCTTGACTCTTCCCGATGAGACAGATGGCTATGTGATGTATTGTGATGCTTCAGGTATTGGGTTGGAATGTGTATTAATGCAACATAGCAAGGTTGTTGCTTATGCCTCCAGACAGCTGAAGAAGAACGAGAAGAATTATCCACCATATGATCTTGAGTTACTGTGGTGATCCATGCTTTGAAAATGTGGAGGCACTACTTATACGGTGTCTACGTTGATATTTATACCGAACATAAGAGCCTCCAGGACATCTTTAGGCAGGAGGACTTGAACTTACGTCAGAGGCAATGGTTAGAGTTGTTGAAAGATTACGATGTTGACATTCTGTACCACCCTGGAAAGGCAAATGTAATAGCTGATGCTCTTTGTCGTAAATCCATTGGTAGTCTATCATATGTACAGCCAGAGAAAAGAGAGATAGTCTGTGACGTTCGTCAGTAAGCTAGCCTTGGAGTTCAGTTGTTAGACTCAGGCGATGCAGGAGTTACTGTCCAAGACACAGCGATGTCATCTTTGGTAGCTGAGATTAAGGAGCGTTAGTACGAAGACCCTATTTTAGTCCATTACCAAGATACGACACCTCAAAAAGAAAAGACACCCTTTGTGATTGTAGGGGATGGAGTACTTAGGTATCGAAGTAGATTATGTGTTCCTAATGTTGCAGGGCTTCATCGGCAAGTTATGGGGGAAGCTCATTATTCTCCCTATTCTATTCATCTGGGGACAACAAAAAATGGACCATTATCTCAAGGAAGTTTACTGGCCGCATGGCATGAAGAAAGACATAGCAGAGTTTGTTACTCAATGTCCGAATTCCCAGCAAGTTACGACAGAGCACCAGAAGACCGGAGGTTTATTTCATACTATCGAGATTTCGACAGGGAAATGGGAGGTAATTAATGTGGATTTCATTACGGGCTTGCCCCGTACTCCGCGGAAGTATGATTCAATATGGGTCATAGTTGATAGGCTTACAAAGTCAGCTCACTTTCTACCTATCAGAAATACTTATGCAGTTGAGGATTATGCGAAGCTCTACCTTAGAGAGATTGTACGACTTCATGGTGTTCCTACAACCATCATTTTAGATAGAGGGGCGCAGTTCACAGCTAACTTCTGGAGATCTTTCCAGAATAGATTGGGGACTCAGGTGAGTCTTAGTACTGCATTCTATCCGCAGACAGATGGACAAGCTGAGCGTACTATACAAATACTTGAGGATATGTTTAGAGCGTGTGTGATTGATTTTTGAGGTAGTTGCGATGATCATTTGCCTCTTATTGAATTTTCCTATAACAATAGCTACCATCCCAGTATTCAGATGGCTCCTTATGAGGGTTTATATGGGTGGAGATGTAGATCACCTATAGTATGGTTTGATGTAGGGGAGAATCAATTAGTAAGTCCAAACTTAACATAACAAGCGGTTGACAAAGTCAAAGTGATTCAAGAAAGGTTACTAGCGACACAGAGTTGACAGAAATTCTATGCAGATAATCGGCGGCACAAGTTGGAGTTTGAAGTAGGCGATTGGGTCTTCCTGAAGATCTCGTCTATGAAGGGAGTGATGAGATTTGGCAAGAAGGGTAAGTTGAGCCCTCGATACATTGGACCATATAGGATTATTCGCACAGTGGGTACGGTAGCAAATGAGTTAGAGCTACCTTCTGATCTGGAGTCTGTACATCCAGTATTCCATGTATCGATGCTCTGTAAGTGTATAGGAGATCCCTCGAGAGTTGTTCTGGAAGATGATATCCAGGTGACCGGGCAATTATCATACGAGGTGACCCCTGTGGCTATATTGGATAGACAGGTTCGGCAATTGCAATCTGAGGATGTAGCTTCTGTTAAAATGCTATGTTGAAGAAATGACATGGGAAGAAGAAAATGATATGAAGACTATATATCCATATCTATTCTCATCTTCCGAGGAGACTATATATCCATATCTATTCTCATCTTCCGAGGAGGTTCAGACTTCAGGTATGTGATATACTTATGGTTGTTTTATTTTGCGTCGTGTGAGACCATGGTTGGTGTTACTTTGTGTAGCCCTGTGTGGCATTATTTTGGGCCCTTTTGTGTACAGGTTGGATTGGTATATTTACAAAGGAGACTCTGCCAAAATTTTTATATCTCATGACTTGTATGAACATTCGAGGACGAATGTTTCGGGGGGGGGGGGGGGATGTTACACCTCTCGTTTTTGTCGCAAGAAAGTCCTTGGATTATTGGTGGTGTATACCCTTAGTATGGAGATCTGCAACCGAGTTTTCAAGATATTAGATGTCTTACCTCGCGTCTACCGAAGTACAAGTAGATGTTCCTTGCAATATGATAGGATTAGAAGTGAAACGAATCAAACCTATCCGAGTTGGACCGACTAAGGGAACTGGCTGGAAACCAGTCCACTTTGACAGGCCATCGACGTGTTAACAAGGCATTGTTCCATGCTGTCGACACGCCGCAGTCTCTGAACCTTGAGGTGGCAGAATGACGGAGCCAGTCGTCGACCCACTCGTCAACCCGTAGTCGCTGGGACTATTTTGTCCCACTTATATATATATATATATATATATATATCCCCCACATTTTTATTCCTCATATTTCATTACCAAACTAGAGAAAACCCTAACATATCTCCTCTCTACATTTCCCATTAAATTAAAGGAGTTTTAGCAAGATCCGAGCCCTGTAAACCCGAGCTAGTGAAGAGAAGGTTAATCCTAGGGTTCCATTGGAGTTGTTGAGCTTAGGCGTTGAAGTTGAAGCTTGATTTTTGGAGTTCTAGTCCCTTCAAGGTATGCATGATATTCTTAACCGTCTTTTTGAGTTAAATGCCGAGAGTTCTAGTATTCCAAGGTGAAGAAAGCATAGTTATGAAAGCAGTAAGTCATTTAAGTTGAGTTGAGGCTAGGGGGCTATTCTTGGGAGATGTTTGGGGATGGAATTGGTTATATTTTCATATGTAGATATTGATATTTTTGTTGTTGTTGTTATTGTTGATGTTGGGTTGAATTAGGAACTGAGGGATTGTTAAGCTTACAAAGGAGATACTGTCCGAAATTCGTTAAGTTTCTTTCGTACTTGAATTGGTTAGTAAGTAATGTCAATAGTCTAATTGTGGCCTATGTGATCTTGATTGTAGACTTATGAGTTCGAGAAGTAGATGTTGGACGATCAGATACGCTTCAGTTATGTTAAGGCTGTCCCTTTTATTCTTTCGGCATGATCCAAAGTACCTTTTCAAGAGTCTTTTATGCATTTATATCTATGTATAGCTATTTTCTCACACCGCGCTGTGCTATAATCTACCGGGTAGGCACATAGATGTGCACACCACTGCAGTGGGCAGATTATGAGATTACCCCAAACGCGGGATGACATGACATATGGATCGGGCTGTACGTTCTCAACACTAACTTTTATGGATCGGGTTGTACATTCCTCAGCACTAACAATATATATATATATATATATATATATATATATATATATATATATATATATATATGAATATGACTTTCAAAGAGAGCATGTATATCATACGCCGCATAGGCGCTTTTAGATATTGAGATTAGCCTTTATGTTTTAGATATGTTTCATGATCCTTTTGTACTTCTTGTTCTTATGCCTTACATTCGGTACATTATCCGTACTGACTCCCCTATTTCTCGGGGGGCTATGTTCATGCCCACAGGTTCAGTTAGATAGACAGGCGGCTCAGCTCAGTAGGACTTCCACTCAGTGGTAGTCAATGTGCTCCACTTGGTTCTGAGCTGCAGTTCACTTTATTTTGTATGCCATTTTTGACCTATACATATATGGGTATGGCGGGACCCTGTCTCATCCTTTCTACATCTTCGTGTTCTATTATAGGTCTGTAGAAAGTTGTATGTAGTTAGGATGTTGTGTAGCCTTGTCGGTTCCTATTCTTTTACGTATAGCATATGTAGCGGCCTGGTTGTCTTGCACTGTTCTTTTCAGTATATATGTATATATATGCGCAGATGGTTGAGAGTTCTTGATGAATAGTTATTGTTGTTGTTCTTGTGTGAGTCTGTATAGTTTAGTTGTGAGTCAAATATTGTCACGACCCAACCCCGTAGGCTGTGACTAGTGCCCGATCTGGGCACCCAAACACTTCCTCAGATAATATCAAACACATCCAGGTATATAACAGAAGCCGACAAGGCTGTGTTTCCAATTTAT
>NC_081347.1:50070886-50099486 GCF_029784015.1 Lycium ferocissimum
TTCACGGCTCCCGGCCGGTTTGTTGTCGTGCGCATTATGATATACATATTCCGGAGTTATGTCGTGTTACGGTTCCCGAGACCCTCGCCATGTGGCCGGTTCCGTTTATGAAGTTATGCCGTGATATGGCTATGGCGTGTGTGTGATGATGTGTTGCGTTCGGGGATACGGAGATTTGAAATCTTCTCGTGTTATGCCGTGCTATGGCGCCAACGACGGCGGGCGACCATATTTTCTCGTGCCCTATGCATACTTTGTATTTTGAAAAATAAACATTTGACATTTTGGAAAGGTACTTACTTTCGTACTCGTTTCGAGTGTGTGTAACGTATTTACGACCGTATTTCCTCGCTTTGCATACTCGCACATATTTCGTACCGACCCCTTTCTTCGGGGCCGCGCTCACGCCCGGGCAGTGGCCGCACGGCGCCCCGCTTGGCGATCCGCCGGGCTTAGGAGACCTATCCTCGTCGTGTTCGGGAGTGCTCCTTTTATCCCGCAGCCTACATCTTGGTATATACTCGTTCGTTGTGCTGCGCGTGTGTGTGTGTTCGGGGGCACGGCGGGGCCCGTCCCGTCATAAGATTCGTTAGTCCGTTGGTTTGTTTAGAGGTCCGTAGACGTATATGTGGGTTGTGTGCCTACCCCTGCATTTGATGAGTTTGTATATTATATGTTTCGGGGCCGATTGGCCACCGCTAGCCTTGTCGGCTTTCGATATATATATACGTGTTGAGTTTGAGATGTTTGAGATAGCGTCGATATTATCAGACACGCGCTGCCCACCGTGTGTGATTCAGTTTGACGAATGCGTTTAGTGCGTTCAATCCCGGCACTAGTCACTACGCCACGGGCCGGGTCGTGACAATATATATATATATATATATATATATATATATATATATATAACGTGCCCCGCCCTCTAGCAGACGCGTGTGAAGCGTGTCCCGGCCCCGCTAGCAAGGGACTCCTAGATGCCATCTCCGGACACCCGTAATATCCCGTATTTCGTACGTCTTCGGGATAATCCGAGTCAATTTTGATAAGTTAAGGACAAGACCATTCCGAGATATGAAGTAGAGACTTTTGTATGTTTTAAAGGCTTAAATTGTGTATGATTTTAATGTCATGAAAATGTTAAGGAAACATTGGAGTCAATTCCATTTTTAGTAAGTATGCTATTTTTGGAAAGTTGAAAATTCAAAAAAAAAAAAAAAATATGGACCATGTGGCCGGCCACCTTGGTGTGGGCCAAGGGCCACATGGATAACTATAATGTAATAAAAAAATGACTAATAAGTCATCTTTCATACTTCAACACTTAAGAAAAATCAAGAGAATTCAAGAAGCTTTGAGAGGAAAACAATAAGGGCCATATTCGGCCAAGAGAAAGAAAAAAGGAAGACCAAGATTTGGCCATCAAAAAAATAATTTTCTTCAAGCAAACTTGCTAAATCAAGGGTGCTTGTAACGTGGAGTCGTTGTTTCGGGCAATAGCTTACTCGTTTTCTCTATCTCCCACTTTTGACAAGTTGAGAAGTTGAAGAAGAAAGGTGAGTTTTAATCTTGTTTTCATGTGTTGTAGATGGTTTATATGTGTTGTTGTATGCTAAAATGGAAGAAATTCATGATAGAAATCAAGTTGAAGTTGAGTCATGAATGTTGAGGTTTAATGCCGTGTGTGGTGTGGAATGTGTAGGAATAATGAATTAAGTGTATTTAGCATGTTTATGTGTTGTTGTAATGTGTAGAAAATAAATGGAAGTCATGAAAGTGCATGGAGGGTGTGTTGGCCGAATGGTCCCCCTTTTGTGTAGTTGAGAATAAATAAATCGTCGTTAGTATTTTAGTTGTCGTCGTTGTGGATTCTATGAGGAAAAATGCAAGTTTAATGACTCAAAGTGATGTTGTGTTGGTTATGGGTTGATTTGGGAGTTAATGTGAATTTCATGTAATTTTTGTATTTATGAGAATTGCATTGTTAATGTGCGGATTAATGGGGTAAATTATGAATTTGGGGGAGAAGAATGTGTTTGGTGTTGTTTTCGGGTTTGGGGAGGAATTCGGGTGAATTGGAGCATGGTTTGGGTTGTTTGGAACATTGGTGAATTGTTTAAAGCATTCTTGAATATTGTTTGAATGGTTTTGGATTAGTAATCGAATGTATAAATGTCGATATTGGTTTGAATGTAAGTAGTTGAGGTGAGTTATTGGAATATTATGAATGTTGTTGAATTATGTAGAAAAGAGCTATTAATGTTAGAATGGATTCTGAATTGATCGTTGATGTTGTAGCTTGGTTGTTGTTGAATTTGGCCGAGTTGAAATCTCGGGGTGTTGTATTTATAGGGGAAATGCTGCCGTACCGTAGAATTTAATGTTCGTTTGGGAATTGAATGCCTAAATGCTTATGGCTAATGTTTGGTATATTGGCGTTATGTAGATCTTGAGCGCCCGAGACTTGAGAGAGAGGCTTGGATTAGCTTAGAGAGCGGACAAGGTATGTAAGGCGTGA
The DNA here is from genome assembly GCF_029784015.1 of Lycium ferocissimum. NCBI lineage: Eukaryota > Viridiplantae > Streptophyta > Magnoliopsida > Solanales > Solanaceae > Lycium > Lycium ferocissimum. The sequence goes on from NC_081347.1 coordinate 50,073,402, forward strand.
CTTTTCCTTCTTTGGCATGCCTTAGTGATAAATAGGCTATGACGAGCCTCGGGGGTAATTCCATTCTTAGGATCCGAGCTTGATTACGACCTTTTATTTTCTTAAAGGTTACATTCATAATGTAACCATGTTACTAAGGTTCTTGTGAGTTCAAATGATTGAATTTCAAAAAGTCTTATAAAGGATTTTGCTACAAAAAGGGTCCCGAACTACAAACGCCCGTAACTTTTCGCATACAAGCTCGGATCGCCCGAAACCTAATAGGTTACTTCATAGGACATAACATTCCCCCAACGTTCATAGGCGGGCTCGGATGGGGTTGACACCCGTCCGTGGGGACCGAGCTTTTCCATGATTATCCTTAAGACCTTTATGAAAGATTTAGTACTATTTTCACCTTGACTTCCGAGTATGGATTCTCTACTTATTTGACAAGTTTAGGATCATGATTTTTATGCATTTGAAATGAGGATTGTTACGCATATGCTTTCAATATGCAATTATGATTTCTAAGTCCGGTTTGATAAGTTTCGAGATATGTCCGAAAGGTACTTGATATAACTATTGTTCCGATTTTCGAATGATGGTTCGCCTACCTTATTTCATCGAGTCTTTTAAATGATTTGTGTGCATGTGGTTCCTCACTACTCCGCTCGTGCATATGGTTATTACCTCTTTCACCGAGTCCCGGGCCGGGTACGTATTCGTGCACAGTCTCATTGCATTGTTCACCGAGTCCCTCACTAGAGGGCCGGGTACACTATACATATATATGATGACATGATGATGTGATGACATGGGGATGGCGGCCAGATGGCATTTGATGATCCTATTCACCGAGTCCCTCACTGAGGGCCGGGTACGGCATATGCATACGATTACATGATTACTATACATGATGTTTACATGATTTTATTCACCGAGTCCCTCCTGGGGTCGGTACGCTATATGTACATAATGATTTGATGACATGATATGGACATGCATGATATATGATTCGCAGGCAAGTTTTTGATTTCCTGATTACTATATTTATCTCGATAAATCCCAGTTCGGTTATGGTTCTATTTATTGTCTTCCGTGCTTTACATGCTCCGTACATGCTCCGTACTGACCCCTTTCTTCGGGGGCTGCATTTCATGTCGCGCAGTATGTACACTCGTTTGGGTGAGCCGCCTTAGGATCCCTACTCGGCTATTTTGAGAGCTCCCTTGTTCGAGCCCGCATTTTGGCACAGACTCTTTTATATATTTGTATATATTTATTCGAAGGCACGGCGGGCCCTGTCCCGTCATATGGTTCCGTTATTAATTTTAGGCCTCGTAGACATAAACGTGGGTTGTGGGTATCACCGTTCGGTTGTGTTTATGTTCCCCCCCCTCCGCCGTGTGTGTGACATATATATATATATATATATATATATATATATATGTGTGTGTGTGTGTGTGTGCGCGCGTGTCGTGTCTTTCGGTACGTATAAGTTTTCATTATATTTGCTATGATCTCGATTATGATTGATAGGTGGGCACGGTGCCCGGCCGGGCACTAGTCACGCCGCCGGGGCCGGGTCGTGGACAAAAGTGGTATCGTAGCGGTTAGTCCCTGGAATGTTCACACAGTGCCGTGTCAGTAGAGTCCTTTTATCGTGTGTGCACCACATCTATAAACAGGAGGCTACAGGACATTTAGGATGTTACCTTTCCTTCTGATCTTAGATCGTGCGATAGAGCGGTATTATCAGGATGACTCCTCCCCAACGAACTGTTATGTTTTCGCCGATGCCTCCGAGAAAGGCGACAAATGCCCCGAAGGGCAAGTCTACGGCCGGGGAGAGACCCCGGGCCCGTAGAGTTACCGAGGCCCACACGCGCCGCCGAGCCGAGATTGTGCCCCTGGCCGCCGCCCGCCACCCCATCACCACCGAGGGCACAGAGCAAAGAAAGATGGCCGGCAGGACGAGAGGCGGCTCCACCGCCGCCCCCGAGGTTCGAGTGCCCGAGCCTCCGCCCTTCGCCCGGGGCGGGAGGACAGGCTGAGGGACGCCGTCCGCCTGCTTACCGCATTGGTAGCAGCGAGGTTCGAGAGGCACGGAGTAGGGATGACCGTGGGGGACGTACGTGACAAGGAGAGGGCCCGTTATTTCTCGACCGTAATCCGCCGCAGTTCTTTGGTCAAAGCCCGAAGAGGACCCTCAGAGTTCATCGGGACAGACGCGGCGTACGCGCGGCTTGTCGTGGGCCTCCGAGATCGAGTCGGCAGAGTTGGCGTCGTATCGGCCGCACGACATAGCACCAATTGCGAGTCATGGGGAGCTGTCCGCGGTGAGGGTGCTCCCATTTTGTATGGGATGAGTTTGTGGAGGCTTTCTTTGCCATTTTCTACCCCCAGAGAGAGACGAGCCAGGGTCTGTATTTTTACGTGCGAGGCGGGGCGGCGGAGTGTCCGGGAGTATAGCCTCGAGTTTGATTCTCTGGCTAGATACGCGCCTCATATTGTGGCTGACATGGCCGACAGGGTACATCAGTATGTGATGGGGCTGGACAGTTATTTGATTGATAGTTGTATGTCGATGGCTTCCCAGCCGAGTGGATATTGCCCGGGTACAGGCGTATGCCGTGTATGGGAGGAGCGCGACGGGGGCCATCCCGATAGAGACTACGATGTAGGCCCCAAGAGGGCTAGATCGGCCGGGGTATTCGGGGAGTTTCGAGGCGGGCGACCTCGGCGATTGACTGTGTATTCTTCCGGCCCGGCACGAGTGCACCCCCCGGTTCCCGGCCGGAGATTAGACAAAGATAGGGTATTCGGGAGCCGGGTGGGAGCTCCGCAGTTGTGGCCACAAGGGACGAGAGGTTCCGGTCAGACGAGGCCCCCATTGCCCCAGTGTTCCCGTTGTGGTAGGCCTCGTTTCGAGAATGCCGCAGCACAGTGCTTGCTTTACTTGCCGCCGTCGGGGGCCGTGTTATGAGGGAGTGCCCGTATGGGTGGTCCGGTGATGCGCGTCCCGCCCTACTAGGTCGGTTGCCGGTTCATCCCCCTCATCAGCCCATGCGCCCTGCGGTGGTACACCAAGACGCGGCCGAGGTAGAGGTCGCGGAGCCTCCGCTTAGCGCGTCCATCGAACCGCCTACGTTGGCCGCAGACGGATCGGAGGCGCTACCGGACGCGGCCACAGTACATGAATCTTTACTAGAATTTATATTCTTATATGTGTGTGTACGTTGCATAATTGTTGCTATCGCGTGTAGACGGAAATCCGAGGGTTGATAATCAAGTATTTATAAATAACGGTAATTAAGGCGTGTTTATTGTTATTACGGACCCGGGAGTCTAGGATGGAAAGTAGTAATATCCATAAGTGACAGTGAATAGAAAAAAAAAATCGAGAGAGGGGCAAAACGGTAATTGTGTTACGAGGGCGTCCGAAAACCTGTCAAGACTTTATTTTACTCCAAATTACGTGACGAAGGTCCTGTGGTGAGCTGAACGCGATTATACTAGTGTTAGAGCATCGTATTTCGTCGAAGTTCCGAGGTTAAGCGTGCTAGGGTGAGGAAAATTTCAGGATGGGTGACCCCCCGGGAAATTTCTGAAAGTTTTACAACTTCAGTCATAAGAAGCAAATGGGAAGCTAGAGTGGTCTAAAGGGACTGAGAATATACTGCGCAGGTGGAAATATTAAGAGGTCTCGTAGGCCGGAGCGGACTAGATCCGGTAAAGAAAAAGAAGGTGTATCACGGCACTAGAGTTAGGGTCAGTTTGAGTAGTGTTTGGGGGATCTTTTGTGAATGAGATACTGGCAATTATATAGGTGTGCAGGTAAGCGTGTGATGCCTCGTTCATGGCTACATTAGCGGGTATACGTATTCTGGCCACCAATGTGACGGTATACGGAAGGCATTAATCGGACAGGACAACAAAGTTCAAGTGAAAAAAAAAATGAAAAAAATGAAAATGAGGGGCATGAATGTCATAAGGCAATTTGATATCGTTTTTGCTATAGGGTAGACTTGGGAAGTACTGGCGTAAGGATGTTAGGAAGAAAAGGAAGTGAGCAGATAAATAGTAAGGGGAAATCGGAGTGTTGAAACAAAAGTACAATCTGACCGAGAATGAAAATGCTGGCGTAAGTCGAATATAATCAGGTAATAATATAAGTACACCCCTAAAGGGGGGAAGCGGATGCGAGGAATGCAAGTGCAAGATAAAGACAATTAATGCCACGACGCGATTGATACGGATGCCCAACCTGTTGGTAAGGTTCCTTATCGAGACAGGTTAGTAAGACCCAAACCGGGGGAAAAGGAAAATAGTTAAGATAGAAATTGAGATGGTGCTGGGAGTTAGAGGAGGATAAGACAAGAGTCTGATAACGAGTAGGTTGCAGAGACATCGTGAAGGGTAACACTGTTAGGTTGGATCAAGAATTAAGATGTGAGCGATAGGGTTACTCGTTGATGATACCGCGACCCATGAGTGGTAAGGGAGAAAATAGAAAGCTTCCATAACAGGAAAGAAAAATCAGGGAAGAGAGTAGGATAGAATAGGTTATAAGTGAATATCAGGCCGGGAGGAATATGTGAAGCAGGATGAACCAGGAGAAAGAAAGATCGGGACTAAGATTGAATATACTTTACACAAGTTGCACGAGAGTAGTTAATGAGAAAAGTTGGGATTCAGTAATAAAAATTCGGTGATAATAGTTTGGGTGCATCAAGGAAAGGTGTGAGAATGATTTGAATTAAGTTACCGAGATAGAAATTGTACTAAGGACAAATAGGATAGGGCCATGGTCGAACCAAAGATCTGTTCCGGTACCGGTTGTAAGGAGAGAAAGGCATAGACGAGTGAGACAGGCATGGGGACTAATGAAGCCGTGCTAAGGCATTTCGGATTAAATTGAACACCTTTGCTTATTTTTGTAAAGATTGCGATATAATGTGTGACCGGAAAGTTAAGAGCAAGACCTGAGCAAAGGGACAGTAGAAGGGTTGAATTAAAGATAAATAGGTAACCCGAGGTAATGTGTTTAGAGTACTACAAGTTGAGTATAAGATGGTTTGAACAAGATGATCGGAATTAGTTGGCCACCAAAAGAGGGCGAACTCACGTGCTCCACAAAAGGCGTAACAAGATTCGACAAGGAAAAGGAGTCTAATTCGAGATATGTCTTGGACCTTGTTACATTGTTATAAGGTGAACATGTTGCGCACTAAAGACGTGGTCGTCTTAAAGTATTGTGACGAAATAATAATGGAAAGGAGATGACTTTAGAGGTCAAGCCGAGGGAAGGGAAATACCATCGGTAAATGAGATTGTATACTATGGCAATAAAGGAAACCCCCGAGGTCCCTATCCGACTTTATAAGACTAGTTGAACATTCGAGGACGAGTCAATTTTGATAAGTTAAGGACAAGACCATTCCGAGATATGAAGTAGAGACTTTTGTATGTTTTAAAGGCTTAAATTGTGTATGATTTTAATGTCATGAAAATGTTAAGGAAACATTGGAGTCAATTCCATTTTTAGTAAGTATGCTATTTTTGGAAAGTTGAAAATTCAAAAAAAAAAAATATATATATATGGACCATGTGGCCGGCCACCTTGGTGTGGGCCAAGGGCCACATGGATGGCTATAAGGTGTAATAAAAAGATGACTAATAAGTCATCTTTCATACTTCAACACTTAAGAAAATCAAGAGAATTCAAGAAGCTTTGAGAGGAAAACAATAAGGGCCATATTCGGCCAAGAGAAAGAAAAAGGAAGACCAAGATTTGGCCATCAAAAAAATATTTCCTTCAAGCAAACTTGCTAAATCAAGGGTGCTTAGTAACGTGGAGTCGTTGTTTCGGGCAATAGCTTACTCGTTTTCTCTATCTCCCACTTTTGACAAGTTGAGAAGTTGAAGAAGAAAGGTGAGTTTTAATCTTGTTTTCATGTGTTGTAGATGGTTTATATGTGTTGTTGTATGCAAAAATGGAAGAAATTCATGATAGAAATCAAGTTGAAGTTGAGTCATGAATGTTGAGGTTTGGCCATGTGTGGCGTGGAATGTGTAGGAATAATGAATTAAGTGTATTTAGCATGTTTATGTGTTGTTGTAATGTGTAGAAAATAAATGGAAGTCATGAAATGTGCATGGAGGGTGTGTTGGCCGAATGGTCCCCCTTTTGTGTAGTTGAGAATAAAAAAATCGTCGTTAGTATTTTAGTTGTCGTCGTTGTGGATTCTATGAGGAAAAATGCAAGTTTAATGACTCAAAGTGATGTTGTGTTGGTTATGGGTTGATTTGGGAGTTAATGTGAATTTCATGTAATTTTTGTATTTATGAGAATTGCATTGTTAATGTGCGGATTAATGGGGTAAATTATGAATTTGGGGGAGAAGAATGTGTTTGGGGTTGTTTTCGGGTTTGGGGAGGAATTTGGGTGAATTGGAGCATGGTTTGGGTTGTTTGGAGCATTGTGTGAATTGTTTAAAGCATTCTTGAATATTGTTTGAATGGTTTTGGATTAGTAATCGAATGTATAAATGTCGATATTGGTTTGAACGTAAGTAGTTGAGGTGAGTTATTGGAATATTATGAATGTTGTTGAATTATGTAGAAAAAGAGCTATTAATGTTAGAATATATTCTGAATTGATGGTTGATGTTGTATCTTGGTTTTTGGTTTGGTTGTTGTTGAATTTGGCCGAGTTGAAATCTCGGGGTGTTGTATTTATAGGGGAAATGCTGCCGAAATTTCAGTAGAATTTAATGTTCGTTTGGAATTAACTGCCTAAATGCTTATGGCTAATGTTTGGTATATTGGCGTTATGTAGATCTTGGAGCGCCCGAGACTTGAGGCTTGACTTAGCTTGAGAGCGGACAAGGTATGTAAGGCGTGACTTTTCCTTCTTTGGCATGCCTTAGTGATAAATAGGCTATGACGAGCCTCGGGGTAATTCCACTCTTAGGATCCGTGTCACGACCCAACGCCATAGGCCGTGGCTAGTGCCCGAGCCGGACACTCGTATACACCTGCTACCTATAGTCATAGGCTACTAGCATGAACGAGCTGATATAAGTATAAGGGCAAAACATATGCAAGTCGAAGCTACCTATCTCCCGAAGAGTTATAACCTTTAACCGTTAATATCGCACCAAAGCGCAGAAGGTCGTCATATATATATATATATATATAGGGAACGTCCCAACAAAACATAAGCCGAGAAGGCTACCTTCATACACAAACGCCATGATAAACATATATGGCTACGCAAGCCGACAAGGCTGCCACTACAAATGGGGTACGCCCGTACAGAAGTCATAACCATATAACAAAACAACAAACACACACACCCACACTTGTGACCACGCACTTAAGAGTGACAATGACATCATATGACGGGACAGGGCCCCGTCGTACCCTGAACGACAACATATGTACATATCAAAGGTTATACCACGAAACTATGCTCCGGAACAAAGGAGCACTCTGAAATAGCTGGATGGATATTCTAGACTGGCGGATCCCCGAAACGAGCGTCTGCACTCGCGGGCATGAAACGCAGCCCCCGAAGAAAGGGGGCCGCATTTTAATATGTACTGAGTATGTAAAGCATGAAACATAGTAAATGGAATCATATCTATAACAAGGTGAACAGGATTCAATGCAACAATCAGAGTTTCATAAAACTTGCCTTTGAACATATTTCATCTGTATCGTTCTCATATCAATATCAATATAGTGTTTTATAATCAAAATCGCATAATCATTCTCGTATATAACATATATAACGTGTCCCGGCCCTCTAGTGAGGGACTCGGTAATTGCAAATTATAACATCGTAACCATAAACATATACGTGTCCCGCCCTTTAGTAAGACTCGGTATTTATAATCATAACATCATAAACATAAACATATTCGTGTCCCGGCTCCTTTAGTAAGTGGACTCAGTAATAAGGACTATATGCCCTCCGGCCTCCATCTCCAAATCATCATATCATCATCATCATCATATATATATATAACGTGTCCCGACCCTCTAGCGAGGGACTCGGTGAATAGTATAATAGTTGTGCGACGAGAACGTACCCCGGCCCGGACTCGGGAAGGATATCGCGGTAAGCACGAGCGCAGTAATAAGCAACCACATAAAAGTAAAACATCTTTGAGACTCAATGAATAGTAAACTAAATTAGCCTTGACATCGTGACAATAATCATGTTAAGTTCTTTCCAATTACCATCATAGACTATATTAAGGAATGTTTCAAGATTCGTATACATGTATCACCCTAGCATGTTACATCTTGTGAAGATCAAGCATACCTATGCAATTCCTTTTAAGAATAAAAACTCCTATACATTACATACAAGTCAATCATGTAATAGATAGCGAGATCATAACTCGACTATTCCAACATTTTCAACATTAAGGATGAATAACGATCACGTGTCATGCTAGGAGTTAGAGAGTGGAGTTACCCCGAGGCTCGGATTATGTCTTACTTACGTCTAGGACATGCCAAAAAAGAAGGAATAAGCTTTGCGTACCTTTAGCGTTTAGTCGTATAATAACTTGTACTTGCCGCCCAATAGCACTTATCCTATATCAAGATATCAAGAGCTACAATTAGTCTACAAAGGAATTTAATAAGCATCCCGACGCTCACAATCCCTTTTCAAACATTTAGACGACGTTTCGCTCGCATTCAAACCAACTAGTGCTACAAGCTAACATTGCTAACCATTCTTTCTTATACTACTCCAAACTTGTTTAACATGACTTAGGGGACTTTGGACAGTTTGCACATCATTCAAATCAGTCCCAAACTCACAGCCAAACAACGCATACCACAATACCATTTCCGCTTAGCAATTTTCCAGCTTTTAACTTACAACGACAACCACACGTTTAATAATATTACTTCACCTCTAATCTCAAAACAAAGTCCACGATTTTGGACTGCTTGTACATCTCAACATGATTTGTTTCATTAACACCTTAATTCACATAGTCAACATACATACAATATACCACAATGTGCACAACAACAACAATCAAAACTTGGCACAAAATAGTCCATAAACTCCCTAAACAGTCCCCTTACACGGCTTCAATGCCATCCCTACCACATCATGATTTTTACTCATTTATCCATACTACAACACCTTCAATCCACTTCCAATACATGTACAAGAAGACCAAACATAATTCCATTCAAGTCTACCACACACGGCTCATTTAAACTTTAAGAAAAACAGCCCAATATCAACATGCAACATCATACCAAATCCTACAATCTTTGTTCATTTACATATGTTGACACACACTCAATTCATCAATAATACATGTAAAATAAAACCAAGCATGGCTTCACCTAAGCTCACGGTCATCTCAACTTTAACCACAACAACAATCCAACAATAAAATCACAAATTATATATTCAAACCATCACACAACACATGGAAAAATGATCATCCTTACCTTCAATCTTGTTCTTCAATCTTGGCCGAACCTCAATGCTTTTGACATGCTACACCTCCTTGATTCCTTCTAACAACTACTACACGTTCATATGCACTTGATGAGGAGTTAATTTGCTTGGAAAATTAATTTTTTGATCAATTTGAGTAGCCATTCTCGGCCGCCTATGGCCGAGACTCTCCTCTCTATCTCTTAATTTCTCTAACTTTGTAATGTTGAAATGAACTTCTAATTGAATTATGACTCAACCATCCTCCTTATATATGCAGTCCACAAAGTGGACATGTGTCCCACCCAAGTTTTTAGCCAATAGAGTTGGCCAAACCACAAGTGGGGCCCACACGGCCACTTAAGCTTACTAATGATGTAATCAAGTTCTTAATCTCACTTAGTCATCCAATCTTGGTCAATTAATCCTTATTCTCCAACATTGTTCTTATACCAAACGAAATCCATAGGCAATCTTGTGCATCGAAATGAAATCGGGAGGTGAAAACCCTTACCGGGAACCCTAAAATAGTTTTGTCTGAAACTCGACGCACTTAGCTTTATAATGTCCCAACGTAAAGCTGCGGGACATAACAATCCGAGCTTAGATATGTACTTTATTCTTTCCTAAAGGTTTACTCTTTAATGTAACCAAACTAAGGTTCTTATGAGTTCAAATGATTGAATTTCAAAAAGTCTTATAAAGGATTTTGCTACAAAAAGGGTCCCGAACTTCAAACGCCCGTAACTTTCGCATACAAGCTTGGATCGCCCCGAAACCTAATAGGTTACTTCATAGGACATAACATTCCCCCAACGTTCATAGGCGGGCTCGGATGGGATTGACACCCGTCCGTGGGGCCCGCGGCTTTTCCATGATTATCCTTAATGACCTTTAAGAAGATTTAGTACTATTTTCACCTTGACTTCCGAGTATGGATTCCCTACTTATTTGATAAGTTTAGGATTATGATTTTTATGCATTTTAAATGAGTATTGTTACACGTATCACTTCGATATGTAATTGTGATTTCTAAGTCCGGTTTGATAAGTTCCGAGAGATATCCGAAGGGTACTTGATATATCGATTGTTCCGATTTTTGAATGATGGTTCGCCTAACTTATTTCATCGAGTCTTTTAAATGATTTGTGTGCATATGGTTCCTCACTACTCCGCTCGTGCATATTGTTGTTACCTCTTTCACCGAGTCCCCGGTCGGGTACGTATTCGTGCACAAGCCTCATTGCATTGTTCACCGAGTCCCCACTGTAGGCCGGCACGCTATACATATATATGATGTTGCGATGATGTGATGACATGGGGATGGCGGCCAGGATGGCATTTGATGATCCTATTCACCGAGTCCCTCACTAGAGGGCCGGGTACGGCATATGCATACGATTACATGATTACTATACATGATGTTTACATGATTCTATTCACCGAGTCCCTCACTGGAGGGCCGGGTATGCTATATGTACATAATGATTTGATAATATGATACGGATATGCATGATATATGATTTGCAGGCAAGTTTTTGATTTCCTGATTACTATATTTATCTCGATAAATCCCAGTTCGGTTATGGTTTTATTTATTGTCTTCTGTGCTTTACATGCTCAGTACATACTCCGTACTGACCCCCTTTCTTCGGGGGCTGCGTTTCATGCTGCGCAGGTACAGATACTCGTTCGGGCGAGCCGCTAGCTTAGGATCCCTACTCAGCTATTTTGGAGAGCTCCCTTGTCCGGAGCCCAGATTTTGGTACAGACTCTTTGTTATGTTTGTGTATATTTATTCAGGGTACGGCGGGGCCCTGTCCCGTCATATGGTTCCGTTATTAATGTTAGAGGCCTGTAGACATAAACGTGGGTTGTGGGTAGCACTGTTCGGTTGCATTTGTGTTCTGTATATCTCCAGGTTGTATATGTGATACATGTATATATATATATATATGTGTGTGTGCGCGGTGTCGTGTCTTTCGGTACGTATAAGTTTTCATTATATTTGCTATGATCTGATTATGATTGATAGGTGGGTACGGGTGCCCAGTTCGGGCACTAGTCACGGCCTACGGGGCTGGGTCGTGACACCACCATCTCCATATCATCATATCATATGTATAACGTGCCCCGGCCCTCTAATGAGGGACGCGGTGAATAATGCAATGGAATTGCACGAATACATGCCCTGGTCCGGGACGCAGTGAAGGACATATTGAGTCTGGCACGAGCAGAGTAGTGACAAACCATATGCATATAAAACGTCATCATAGACTCAACGAAGTGATCCGAACGAACCGTCATTTGAAAATCGGGACAATAGTTATATCAAAATAGCCTTGACGTACTGAAAAACATATCAAGTATCATAAGTATATCAAAGTATCGTAGGAACCATAGTCATATATCAAATCATTCCGAGCCCGCCTATGAACAATCAAAGTCATTATACGTTACAAAACTTTCTACGAACGTTTCAAAGCAATCCGGTTCTTTTTACGAAAGTTACGGACATTTCTAGACATAGGATTCTTTAGGAATAAAACCGGTTATACGACTTTCTAATCCAATCATGTCGGAGACATAAAGACCGTAGCATGACCATATTATGGATACTAACATCAATAAACAATTATAAATCATGAACATGCTCGGAATTTAAGAGCGGAATTACCTCGTGTCACACCCCGACCTTACTAGGGTGTGATGGGCACCCGACCCTCCTCAGAGTCGAGCGAACCCTTAAACGTTCGCGTTACTAAAACCTGTCATTTCAAAAAAAAAATTTGAAGAAACATGAAACTTTTCAAACAATTCCAATCATTATCCGTAAATACATACTCCTTTAACATTTACAAATCATTCGCACTTCCCGACGCGCTATCCACAGACAATCGTCCGCAAAGTCTCTAACATATGCTAAAACCATGACACGAACACTTGACTTTGCGCAACACCCAACCGAGGGCGGAGCTCGCCAATCCCGCGAGGACAACTTCTAGCAAGTCTTCTCTCATCCGGTGTATTTTTTGGCATGAAACGCAGCCCCCCAAGAAGGAGTGGTCGGACGGAATATGTAACGAAATATGTAAAGCGATTACAAATAACAACCACCGCTCAATTTAGAAGAAAAGAAATCACAATCGACTCATTACACCGCAGCCCTCGCCAGGGAGGAAAATATAAATGTATACATGGGGTCCTAGAACAATCCTTAAGTAAATAACACAAATAAACACACATTCCTTGAGCAAAGGATGCAACCTAACCCGTGTGTCGCCTCCGACATACCAATGAAAATAGTCCCTTCGGACGGCCGCTTCCGGCGCAATAATAATGATGGCCCCTTCGGGCATTGCCGCTTCCGACATAATGATAATGATGATAATAATAACAATAATAATAATAATAATAGTAATAATAATAATAATAATAATCCCCTTCGGGTGCGCCGGTCCAGCATACGTCTATCCCCGGCCCCCATCGGACACGCCGGCCCCGACGTAAAATGATGGCCCCTTCGGGCATGCCGGTCCGACATACGTCTATCCCGGCCCCATCGGACATGCGGCCCCCGGCATCCCAGCCCCTCCCGGGCATGCCACTCGTGACATACGCGCTATCCCGGTCCCATCGGACATGCCACTCGTGACATACTACTAATCCTAGCCCCTTCGGGCATAATGATAATAATAATGAGATATCGCACCCCCTTCGGAGTGGTTTTGAAAAGTTTAAATAACAAAATCTCACACCCCCATCGGAGTGGTTTTGTACGCACCCCCTTCGGAGTGGTTTTAGAAAAGCCTTAGAAAATAATATATCACACCCCCTTCGGAGTGGTTTTAAGAAAGCTTTAGAAAATAATATATCACACCCCCTTCGGAGTGGTTTTAAGAAAGCTTTAGAAAATAATATATCACACTCCCTTCGGAGTGGTTTTGGAAAGTTTTATAAAATGTCACACTCCCTTCGGAGTGGTTTTGGAAGTTTCAAGGCAAGGGCTTCGATTACATTCCGCAAGTTACGACGTTTGAGCATTTTTCCAACAAGATTTAAGGATTCTAGTTCAATCGCACCGAGGGAATAGTGCTCCATTTCGAATCGGATTTCGATGAATCGTAATAACCCCGAGGCTCAAATTCAAGCCTAGTATACCTAGGACATGCCAAAAGAAGGAGAGGGATAGCTTCACATACCTTTCGGACGTCTTATGCTCGCTCAATCTCGAATCCCGTTTCGCCCAAAATTTGCAAATGGTCATGTTTACCAATTGTCAATAGTAGACCTTTATGCCTTCAACTCTTCCATTCTTCACTTGTCTACAAAAATTTGGGCAGCATCTCCTCTGTAAATACACCATCCCGAGAATTATGGCTCGGCCCAAATTCAATAACAATCCGAGAATGGAACTCGGCCACATTATCACAGCAATGCCAACAACATCAATATTCAATTACAAACACATTCTAACATTAGTAACCTTCATCTCTACAAAAACAATTCCAACACATTTTCCTTCTTTCAAATGCATCAAGTATAACAACAATTCTATATGTTAACAACATCATTACCATCAACACAAGAAACTATATTGAAATCACACTATGTTCTAAATCAGCCCACAACCATTATGACTTCCATTTGGATAATCAAACCTTCATTTTCATCACATAATCCACAACAATTAACAACCAAAATATTACATAATATGAGCTCAACAAGCTCCACCGAAAACAGCCCCTTACATGGCCAAACTCCAACATTGAAGGTTTCATAATTTTCCATTCATTCCAACATACTATAACAACCAACATATCAATTAGAATTGATTCTTCACTTCTAAACATACAACACATATGCACGACCAATCTCAACAAACATGACTCAACTTCAACATCCATATTTCCATGATTTTTATTCTTTTCCATGCAATATAACACGTCCAAGGCAGCCACAAGACATGCAAAAGAGAATTGAATCATACCTTTTCCTCTTACTATCTTCATGCTCGGCTAAGCTTGTCTTTACAAAACAAGTGGTTCCTTCCTTCCAACAACTACTCCACAAGATAAAGGACCTTCCATTTAGTCACAAACTAAGAAAAATAATTTTCCATGACCACCTTTAGGGGCTGGTTCAAGCAGCCCCTTCAACATTCGAACCCTTCTCTCTCTCTCTCCATCTTGTTCTTTCTTCTATTCTCTCCAAGTTTCTTGAATTAAAATGATGAATTGTGTCTTATTTCATCACTTATACATATATATATATTGATACACAAACCATACCAAGGGTGCCACATGTCCCTCCCTTTGGACGTTTTTTTCTCCTTCTTCTTTCTTTATTTTTCTAGAATTTTCTTGCATGAAATTGATAAAGATGATTTAATTATCATCTTATACTTACCATATATAATGCACATGGCCCTATGGCCCACTCCACCTCTTTTCTCATTTCATGAAATTTCTAAAAAAAAAAAAATTTCCATAATGCACTCTTGGTCCCAAATCTTTTCCTTAATGCTTCCTTCCAACAAAATCATAAACCATTTGTCGTAAAACAAAGTCGAGAGATAACCTTGTCCATAATTCTTCGCAACCAACTTAAAAATATTCCGACGTGCGAAATGCGGGATATAACACCTCGAAACTCGTGTCATAGCCTAGTTACAACTAGGACATGCCAAACGAAGGAAGGGGTGAGCTTTACATACCTTAGCCGCTTCCTAAGCTAATCCAAACTTGAGTCTCGACTTCACGATCTACAATGATGTCATTAGGTATCAACCATTAGCCATAATACTTAAGAATTCAATTCCGAATTAACACTTTGTCTACAAAAATTTCGGCAGTATTTCCCCTAAAACTTCAACATCCCAGAGAATTCAACTCGGCCAAATCAACAACAACCAAACCAACAACCATACTAACAATATCCATAAGTGATTCAAAACGCATTCTAACATTCATAATTCCTTTCTACACAATTCGACAACATTTCATTTATATTCAGATAAACTACATACGATCAATTCAATACCAATGCTCACATATTCGATTACTAATCCGCAACCATTCACACATGATTTAAGAACATTCCAAGCAATCCATACAATATTCAAGACAACCCAAACAGTTGGCCATTCCACCCGAAATCCTTCAACCACATTAGGGACATCAATAACACCTTTTCTTCTTCCAAACTCATAAACTATATCCACAATTCCATACGTTAGCAACATCATTTTCATTAATTCAAGCAATTATATTAAAATTACATTATGTTCTAAATCAGCCCACAACAATTACGACTTCCATTTGAGTCATCAAACTTTCATTTTCATCACATATTCCATAACAACAACAACCAAAACACTACATAAAATTAGTTCTACACTCTTACATGACATTACACATGCACGGCCAAGCACACACAACACCATATTTTTATGAACTTCATTCATCTCCACATATGACAACATGTACCAATCACCCACAACACATAAAAGAAGATGGAATCCTTACCTTTTCCCTTCAATTCCTCTTCCGCTAGAAGTGGTCATAGCAACAACGAGTGATTTTCTTGTTCCAACAACTACTCCACGTCGACGAGGACCTTCCAATTAGTAGGAAAGCTGAGATAAAATAATTTTTCTTGATCAAGTCTTCCATGACCAATTCGGCCAGCCCATGGCCGTTTTTCTCCTTCTTCTTTTTTTCTTCTAGTTTCTTGAAATTTCCAAAGTGGAAAAGATGAATTTGGTCTTGCTTGGTTATAACTTATACATATATATATATATAAATATAAGTAGCACATGGCCGGTCATGTGCCCTTTATTTTCCTCCAATTTTTCTCAAATTTTCTAGAATTTTCTTAACCATAAAAGATGAATTTGTAGTCTTACTTAGTCATTCCATGCATGTGTATATATATAGCTCCACAAATATTTAATGTACATATGTGCCATCTCATGGCATAAAAATATTTGACAACCATGGGTGGGGCCCACTTTCCACTATACATGGCCACTTTGGCTTTTCATGGCTATTTCATGAAATATTTTTATTTATTATTTTTCTTCCACTCTTTGCCCTTAATTTTCTTATTCCAAATTTGCCCTTAATGCTCCATATCAATAAAAGATGAACATGCATCTTAGGCACTCTTAACAAAACCGAAAAAATATAACCTTGTCCTTAATTTCCCGCCATTGACTCGGGATATCCAAATGTACAAAATGCGAGGTATAACATTTCTGAGTCAACTTAGTCAACGGAGCAGAAATAGATGAAAATCCCTTCACAAAACGTCTATAATAACCCGCAAGACCTATGAGACTTCTTATATCAGAAACTGAAGTGGGTCTGGGCCAATTCCTTACGGAATCAATTTTCTGAGAATCGCCTTTAACACCTTCACCAGAGATCACATGGCCTATGAATTCCACTGACTTTAGCAAAAACTAACACTTTGAGAACTTTGTGAAAAGCTCGCGATCCTTCAGAGTCTGCAACACTATTCTGATATGTTCTGCATGTTCAGCCTGACTACGGGAATACACAAGAATATCATCAATGAAGACAAAGGCGAATAAATCGAGATAAGGCTTGAAGACCCTGTTCATAAGATCCATGAAAGCAGCTGGTGCATTTGTCAACCCAAATGACATAACAAGAAATGCAAAGTGACCATAACGGGTTCTGAAAGTGGTTTTCGGAATATCAACTTCCTTAACCTTTAACTGATGGTAACCTGATCTGAGGTCAATCTAAGAATAACACTGGGCACCCTGAAGTTGGTCAAACAAATCATCTATCATGGGACGAGGGTATCTATTCTTAATGGTGACTTTTTTCAACTGGCAATAGTCAATGCACATGCGTAAGGACCATCTTTCTTTCGGACAAATAAGACTGGCGCACCCGAAGTTGAAACTGGGCCTAATAAATCCCTTATTAAGATGATCTTTCAACTGGGCTTTTGACTTTGCTGGAGCCATTCTGTATGGTGAAATAGATATCGGCTGAGTTTCGGGAAGTAGATCAATTCCAAAGTCAATATCCCTGTCAGGAAGGATTCTAAGAAGATCTTTTGAGAAGACCTCTGAAAATTCATTAATGACTGGTAGGAACTGGGGAGTTAGGGTTTGAGTATCTGAATCCCTGACACGAACTAAGTGATAGATATACCCCTAGGAAATCATCTTTCTGGCTTTTAGATAGGAGATAATTCAACCCCTGGGTACTACTGAATTAACCTTCCACTCTATGACTGATTCGTTAGGAAACTCAAATCTCACTATTTTGGTTCTACAACCCACTGTAGCATAACATGAAGATAGCCAATCCATATCCATGATTACATAAAACTCTACCATTTCTAATTCTGCTAGATCAGCTATGGTTCTGCGGTGACAGACTAAAACTGGGCAACCCATATAAATATGTCTAGCTATAACTGATTCCCCGACTAAAGGGTTCATGCAACTTCTCTTGTTCAATCCCAAATTTTTTAGCAACAAATGGGGTTACATAAGATAAGGTGGATCCTGGGTCAATAAGCGCATAGACATCAAAAGTGAAAACTATTAGTATACCTGTGACAACATCTGCACGTGCCTCTGTATCTTGGCGACCTGACAGCGCATACAAATGGTTTTGACCACTGCCTGTATTCCCGGACTTTACTGCTCCACGCCCTTGCTGGGCTTGATTATTACGAGGAGTTACTGAGTTTATGGACTGAGCCATATTACCTCCGGTACCTTGTCTAGCTGATGGATAATCCCTTAGAAAATGACCCCTCGGGCAACAACCATAGCACCCATCCATACCCATACGACACTCACCTTAGTGTCTCTTACCACACTTGTCGCAACTCAGGTTAGTATAGGCCTGCTGGCCCACATTAGTCTGAGAATAGGAACCTGTTGGTCTGAAATTTTATTTCTTCTGATCATTCCTGAACTTTGGGATTGGGGCACCGGCTACCGATGGAGCGGGTCCTGATGACCTATTCTTAAAGAATTCTTTTCCTCCACCTCCCCCATTACTGAAGTTACCTGCAGACTTAACTCTTTTACTTATTTCCCTCTCTCTCCTTCTGAAGAGCTTTTTCTTCTTTCATTCGGTCTTCATTACCTTGCACAAAAGCGACCATCTTGGCAATGGTCATATTGTTGTTTTGAGCAGCCGTATTTGCATCATCGTGCAAGTCAGATTTGAGTCCAAGTACAAATCTCCTAACCACGGCCCTCACATCAGGAACCATATAGGGAGCATGCTTGGCTAATGAAATGAACTTGTGATAATATTCTTGGACTGTCATGCTATTACGCCTTAATCTCTCAAATTTAATAGCCTTCACTTCCCTGACCTCAATTGGCATGAAGTGGCTAAAAAAAGCATCTGCAAACTCATTCCAAGTAGCAGGAAGTGCATCCTCCCCTCGAGATTGTTCCCATGACTCATATCAAATATGAGCCACATCCTCGTAGAAATCACCAAACTCTATGTTGCTTCTATCTCAAGCTCGTACGCATAATACGGAACACCTTCTGCAGCCCATCTATATAGTTCTGCGGATCCTCCTCTAACTTAGTCCCTATGAACACTGGAGGTTTCATCCGCATGAATTCTTGAGTCCTGAAACTAGTAGATCCTCCACTAGCACTGACAATAGGAGCCGTTTCCTGATGTTGAGCCTGATTAGCCACAATTTGGGTGAGCAACTGAATTGCTCCCCTAACATCCATGTTTAAAGCATTAGGAGAAATAGCCGTAGGAGTGGTCAAATCATCGGTCCTATAGCGCCTATCCGAGTCGAATCGGTTTCTTCTGGTCGCATCACATAGCCACTTTTGGTGGTAGTTGGGTTCCTCTTCGTGTAATTTCTTTCTAGCCATTTTTTGAAATACGTAATTCACACGAGTTAGAAGAATTCTTAAAAGTACTGCTCTAACTGCACGATCTAGAGTATGAAAGAAGTGAGACAATTCTGAATGTCTTGGTGGTAAACTGTTTATATGTGTGGGGCCCTCACATATATAAAAATGACCCCACTAGACACGGTTTCATAGACTCCCTAAGACACTTGAACCTAGTTCTCTGATACCAAGCTTTGTCATGCCCCGAACCATGGCATGGGTGTAACACGGCACTCAATGCTTGTCTGCATGTGACCGAGTGAACAACATTGCTTGCTGACTCAACATGGGCATGAACTGATATGGAATAACCGAGGAACATGCATAATTTAAATAAAGCGTGGGACCATAAATCATAAGTCTGAAAATATCATAATATCATAATATGGAATAGTCAGAATAAACATAATAATAATGAGCCAAAATAGCTAGATGACTCAGAATATCTGACATAACATAACTGACTAGTCTATGAAACCTCTAACATAAACATGAGTCTGCTAAACATAACCTCTAGGACAAGTCTCCCAAAGATACTTTTAATGCATAACTAATAGGACATAGATAAATGACTAAACCCCAAAGATGATGGGGGCTCACCAAAATCTGATATGTGGATGATCCTACTGAGCAGATGCGTCGTCTTGTAAATCTGTACCTATATCGTGAAATGCAGGCCCCCGTGGACGTCAACACATTGAATGTACTGGTATGTAAAGCAACGGAATGAAATAAACATGGCACATGAAATAACATGATTAAAGTTAGAACTGAAACCTAGTCATGAACATAAATGCATATATATATATAACATGAGTAAAAACATTTAAGTTGGGAGCGCATAAGTATAACCGACTACATGAATCACCACATAGGTACGTGGAGTCTAGTATCTGACCCGACCAGTAAAGCTCTCATACCTTGCCAGGGGTATAAGATATAAACATGGCATGAAAGGATCCAATCAATAAAGCATGAAGGAATCGTCCTAAACATGGGCAGAGTGATCCTTATCCTATGGTGGCTAACGTAGTTTCAGGCTATTAAAGCCTTATCGATAATCTGTGCAACTTCCAAAAACATAAACATAATATAGGTGGCATCCGAGCCCATGGTTTTTCATAAAACGTGACTTGCATGATACATGGATGTATTTACATAATATACTCGCATGAAATCGTGTAAACATGTAGAGTTTTTCATGAAAATAATACAAAGAATTAATAACTTGCATGTAAGAACCCATGAATTTCAAAGGATGGGTTTTTTCTTAGATTACGGATAGATTCTCAATAACCAAAATGGAATATCAAGAACATAATAATGAACTACGTATAGAAACATGGTACATCACGGTATATAGACTTAGGGCTATCATGAACATGTTTAAAAACCCTAGTTTTGATGAACTCTTGTATAATCATGGAGGAACGTAGCGTGGGGAAGAATAAAGATGTTCCCACACATGGATAGAAGCCATACATACCTGGTAATGCTCCAAAACTTGTAATATAATTCCAAAAGATTAAACCTTGAGATGGGTTTTCTTGAAAACCCTAGGTTAGGGACAATGTTTTCTTCATTAGATTACATAAATATATGTTAGAATTTACTTGGAATGATTGGGATAGGCTTACCTTGGTGTTCTGGATTGTTGGGAGAAGGAAATCTTCGTTCTAGGGCTTAAAGAAGCTGAAAAGTGGAAAAAGAACTGAACATGATGTATTTATACTTAACTGTGTCGGGAATTTATACGATCAACTTATACGGTCCGTATACTTTGGCCATATTTGACAATGATTAAAATTCTAGAAACTGGAATTTCCCAAATGAGTTTCACGAACGAAAATACGGTCCGCATAACATTATATGGTCTGTATAGAAGCATTTCACAAACTTAGCAGAAATCAAAAATTTTCCTTCTGCGTAACACGGACTGGTTATGCGGGCTGTATAATAATATACGATCCGTGTAACTGGTCGTACAAAAACTTTGCTGAACTGAGACGAATTTATTTCCCACACTTCTCATCTGGTCTTCTAAGTCTCAAATCATGAATGTAACCTAGTTTAAAGGTACGAGGTGTTACAGATGTTGTGTGTCATTATGATCAATTATGCCTGTCTTTGTATGTGTCTATCAAGTTCAGTCTGTCTGCTTGTTTTAAGGCCTTTTCATGATAGTATATGCTCTATATATATGAAGTTGATATTATTTAAGGGAGTACTCACATTTTGGTTTAAGAGAAAATGATGTAAAAGGTTATAGAAGTCTGAAACAGTATCTTGTCCTCACCAGCATGTTATAACAAGAGTTATATTTATCCTGTTTCGCCCATGAGTTCATATCAAAATGTTAAGATGTTGAACTGATTA
Organism: Lycium ferocissimum; assembly: GCF_029784015.1. Classification (NCBI taxonomy): domain Eukaryota; kingdom Viridiplantae; phylum Streptophyta; class Magnoliopsida; order Solanales; family Solanaceae; genus Lycium; species Lycium ferocissimum. The sequence goes on from NC_081347.1 coordinate 50,095,172, forward strand.
TTTAGTCTTAAACACAGGCCTGTCTTGTCTAAAATGCTTGATCATTTATCTATGTATGGACTCTGTTGTATGACTAAGGTATGAGCATGCTATGTTTGAATCCTCTCTACCTATATTCTCTTTTATAAGACTTTGAGTGCATAGCTCAGCCTGGACTGATTCTTACATTTGAAATGCTTCTCCTTGAATGGTTGTTTGTTTCCTCTCCTTATCTCACATTCCTATTGAACTGATTATAATGGCCTTATCTGTTTAAACATGAAGACATACATGTATTAGCATATCACACCTCTTAGTTGCTTTGCACCATTCCCTATATATTGAATTACCTAAATGATATCTGCATTAATGTCTTGCACCCATTAAAACAACATGTTCCATGTTAAAATATAGCCTTTTGCCTTGCATCTTTCATTTAACACACAATCTTGTTTCATGTAGTAGAGGTATAGGGTGTAGATGGTGTTGAAACTGTTAAGTATGAATGATCTTTTCTTTAAAATTTAAACCTGTTCGGTCTTATATTGCTTAACCCTAAAATCTGCTCACTCTAAGTTCAATTAAGCATGAAAAGAGTAGGTTAACATCTAGTCCTATCATGTCACCTTCTCTTTCCATAATTACTATCATGTCCTACTTGTTTTTAATTTGATAAGAAGAAATCATGTTAGTATCTATGGAAAGGATTTTGTCTGGCTTTGCTCTCATTTTGGGATAAAGTGCTAATGGTTTAACCTGTAATGGTGAAATGCTCAGTTATGGTGTTTGGATATTGATATAAATATATCTGCAAACCTAATAGGGGTCAAGTGCATCAAATAAGACACACTTATAGTTGATATAGATTTAACAGGCCATACTTCATGATTACTTTAGTTCTTTACCTTAATTGGGATTGTTTGCATGATAATGTACTTGAGATATGCAAGGTGTATATAGCCTGTATACACTCTGATGTATACAAGAGTATATACTTTGTATATCGATTAAGACTGATATATGCTTTGTTTCATATGCATTGTGGTAAAACTTTAGGCCTATTCCTTTATTTGTTTGTCTTGATTAGGCCCTCGCTTGTATGTGATTCTGAATTTGGACCCTCAATTCTTGCTCGTCGATTTTGCTAAGTGTATACACATATGCATATATGTCTACATAATATGATTGTGTTCCTCATAAAGTTCTTGATAATTAATTTGCTAAGCCATAGATACTCTCTAATCCATTTCTTTTCTCTTCCCCTTTGAGTGCATGGGACTTCATCTCGGGCCACTTGGGCCATTTATTTCTGCATAAACCTTGTTGGGCTTGAGGCCCAACTCTCTTCTTTGATCGACCCGAACCTGAAAGGGAAGCTATTATTTGCATTTGAAGGCCCAGTCATGGATGAGGATTGACTAGGTGAAGATAGCTTGTATTACTTAAATGCCCAACTATGGGTGAAAATAGTTAACTAGTGGGCATAGATAGGCCCACTCTCTTTATATATTTCATGTATTTGTTTGTAATATAGTTGTATATGTAAATAGAACTTGTAAATATTGAAACCCTTATGGATGCTTAGAACTTAGGAAAATGCTAGTATTAATAGGAATGTCGCCTAAACCATTTAAAAAAAAAAAAAAAAAAAAAAAAAAAAAAAAAAACTTGACTAACTTAACTCTAGCATGAAAATGGTACTTAATTGATTTTTCTTGAGTTTAGAAACTGGTTTGGATATTCGAATAAGGGTGAGTAATTTCAAAAAAATGGAACCAAGTATTATTTTGGGCCTTCCACCCCTTTGAGTAATCTAAAAATAGTTGAAGTGCAGGAATGGATTTTTGGCCTCAAGCCCATTAATGGACCACTTTTTCCTGAACCAAAACAGAGTTGTTTTTACCCTTTGAGCCTCATGAATAATTGTATTGAAATTGACTTAGATTCACTTGTAAAATTTGAGGATTGTTAGGCTTGGGACACAGTCCAGAATCGAGAACTCAGATCTTTATCAAAGTAACTTAGATTAGACCAGTTTGAACTTGGACATTTTTTTCAGCAAAAGAGTAAAACATTTTTGGGCCAAAAGCCCAACTTAAAGGGTTAAAGCAAGAGGAAATACATTTGGATCAAATTTGAGGGTAAGATGGCACTGGTATGGATATGACTTGGCCCAATTGAGCTTCAATTGATTAAAAAATGGACTAAATGAAACTTTCAATTACTATTACATACTTATACTGAAAAATAGGAGATATACTCTGTATTTTCTTATATATGTATAATTAAAAGCTATAAGAACTAAATTCATTTTATTAGGACCAATAATAGTAGTGACTCTACTTGGGAGAAATCCCGAGTGTGTCTTGGTCTGGCAATAAAGTGAGTTGAATACTTATATGGATTTTGAAACCAAAAACCCCTTTTGTAAGGGGACATTTAGCCAAAATTTTGAATTTATGATAAAGAATGACATTTTTGCGATAAAGTAAACACTCTTAAGCAAATAATTACACAATCACACATCGAAGCTCGTAAGTTACCCGTATTCTACGAATCCTTAATACTAGGGTGCTTAAAACTTTTTCTAGGAGATCACCAGAACCCTTACCTCGAACTCTGGTCTAAAAAAGATTTTTCTCTTGTTTGAATAAACCCTTTTAACCCGATTTTCCTAATTTCCCTTAAATAAATTAGGTGGAGACTCTAAAAATACTAAAATCCAATTAGAGAACCTACAACCTCTTAGTAGCTTTTATGCACCCGCGTAAAAGTGAATCGTAACACCTAGTATTAGTAGAGACTAAATCCTAAGTTTTGTGTTTGTTAAGTCATTATATAAGGATCTACCATTTTTAGGTTGAAGCAATTTAAGAAAATTGAAGAACAAGTTGGTGGGTTTTTGATTTGTGACGAAACTGGGAGTTGAAAACCATTGGGCTTTGTTCTATTTGATTAGGGGAGCCTAAATCCGAAATTTGGGAGGAAAATGAGTTGATTTGAAGGTAGCTAGAAATTTGAATGTTCATGTGTTCTTGAGTCACCTACATAAACTCAAAATGAAGAAGAAGGCCCAAAGGGCAAGTTAGATCCAAAACTTTACACCCAAATCGTAGAAAAGTGTTTTCTAGCCCCAAAAAGGAAAGATCCTAGGTTGAGTGGGTCCATTGTATCAATAAAAGTCAGCACAATCAGCCCAAGATCCAAGAAATCACGTGCAATACGTCGTCCCAGAAGCAAAGCTACAAACTATCTTTATGGACCGTAAAAGAAATACGACCCGTCAATCGAGTCTGTCAATTAAAGCCTCCAAAAGATGAACACTGTTTGAGATTTATGGTTACCAAATATGGACCATAAATATAATACGGTCTGTAGATTTGAGAGCTATCCCAACTGTAGATTGGAGTGAAATTTGCTACCATATTGTTGATGATTTACGCTGACCATATACGGACCGTACAATTTATACGAACTGTATAATTGAAGTAAGTTCCAATCATAAATTTAGAGTCCAAAATCTTAGTTTTTGTTCCCTATTCACGGGTATCCACTTACGGTCCGTCAATCAAATACGGACCGTATAATAATCCAAGTTTAACCGTAAATTCCAACAACGAAAAGGGTGCGTTATATTCAATTCTTTTCACTTCATTTTTTAAAATTTTCCTTGATCCTTGGCTGGTTGTTTGTGTCCCTATTTCTCAGGTAAGGAGCAAAAAAAAAAAAAAAGTATAGAAATTTTAAAGTTTTCGTTATTTCAAATTGATACCTTGGATCAATTGGGGCTTCAAGATCGCATTTACAAGTTATCACCCAACTGACCCCGAAATTGTATTTATTTCCAGACTTTTAGCATTTCGTTTTCTTGTTTCCTCAACTAGTGTACATTTAATACTTGTTCTAATTGTGTATGCAAGCTCGTGTGTCCGTATTTTCATTCATGCTGATTCTTTTTCATGTTTTTCTTGTTTTTACTTCATTGTTATTTTCTTGGATCAAGTCCGTTAGTTTAAATTGAGTCGTCCTTCCTTCTCACTTAAACAAGAATCCATTTTGGCCAAGAGTAGAAACTCAATCCCTTGTGACCAATCAGATTAACAAAGGTACAATCATTGGCCGATGCAATTTATGAGGCAACCAAAGGTGCGCGCATTCGAGTGCTTTGCAAGATTGTTTTCACTAACCTAACGAGTTTGTTTGTTTTGTTGAGTGTCTAAATAGGTAGTTCTCCATGGATTACGATTCATGTGATGATAACTTTGATAGTTGTAATGATGAGGAATATGACTATAATAATGAGGACTATGGATATAATGGGCAGCTTGATGCCCAA
>NC_081347.1:50099586-50149574 GCF_029784015.1 Lycium ferocissimum
ACAAGTAGTTAGCAATTAATCACTAAAAACCCAACTTCTTTTACCAAAAAATCATCTGATTAAGACATTAAACCTAAACACAACATCCCATGACTTTAGTAACCTTTTTCACACCATATTCCCTGTGGGATTCGACCCCAACCTTGTTGGTTTACTATATTTGACAACGTCCGCGTTATACCATTAATAGGTATAATTTGAGGGTATCAGGTACATACCGGAGGGAGCGTGATACATGGACTTCGCAAGTCCCCCATGGGTCATGACTATTGTGACATTTTCCTTAGCATGTGTGAACGGTATGGAGTTGAGCCCTGGGGCATTGTATTTCATTGCATAGCATATTATTACATTCGTTCCACATCATCACATGGTACATTATTTATTGATTCGTGGTTGTTGATATACTGAGTTATTGATGTTGTGAGTGTTGACACCTAATTTTTGACCTCCCGTAATTTTTTTAAGTACTCGGAGTCCTTATCAATAAGTAAAATCAGCTTTTTTAATCTCTAAAAGGTCTAGATGATTTTTACGAACATTATTTGGGATAATATTTCATCCCTTTAAATTGATAAAGAGAATTTTCAGTATATTTTAAAATTTTGTGGAAATTAATTGAGGTTTTATGACATTTAGGGAATATATTTTTTAAATTAATCATGGGCAAAAACCATTTTGAATAATTATTTACTTAATTGATTAAATCAAGGAAAATTAGAGTAATGGGTGATTTATTCTATTTATTGTCCAAGGTAATTTAAGTAATTAAAAGAATTGACCATTTTACCCCTCAACACTTGATTCTGTGTGTTTGCGTAGTTGTTTAATTGATAAATTATCTGGTTAATTAATTTGGTAAATTATTGGGACCAGTATCTGCAAAATTATTTTTAACGAGTCATGTTTTAAAATTAATTAAGTCCGAATAGGCAATGTGATTGGGTTTTTATTTTTTATTATTTATCCCCGACCCCCCTCCATAGATATATATATATATACATCATATATATACAAATATACATCATGTATACATATATATATATATATATATATATATATATATATATATATATACGTATGTATATACTACACAATGGCCCATCTTTTCTTTTAAGAAAAGGGGACCGAGCTCAGGTCCAATCACTGCTTGCACTGTGCATGGAGTAAATAATACTCCCCCGTCTCATATCAAACGACCCCTAAGGGGTTCATTCCTTTTCTTCGTCAGGTTCCAAAACCCTAGCCGCCGCCCTACCCCTCCACCCTACTCGGTTGTCCCATCGCCACCTTATGCGTGAACAGGGCTCGGCGTGGAGGAAAGGACGGAGCATTTATTGCTCCCATGCTCCTTCACGCCTCCTCTTCCACGAAAACTGGCCAAACAGCACCCAAAGGTACAAATTAGCCCCTTTCTTTATATTTTTCGTTGTTTGCATTAGTGTTGAAGTGATTTGAGCCATTGATTTCATTTTACTTTGAATCTGGGCCGTGTGTTGAAGTTTTAGGTGAAAACTTGTTTAAATTTACAACTCCCACGTCAGTTGTTTGAGTTCTAAGATGTGTTCTGGTTTTCTATAAATAGAACCCCATTTTTTCAAAAGAAAAGAGGAGGTTGGAACTAAAAAAGGCTTGAAATTACGATTTCTTCAAAGTTTAAAGTTCCATCAGTCAAATTTTTAAGCTTTAGCCGAAAGGTTTCAGTTTTTCTTTACTTCTAAAAGTTTTCTATATTTTATTTTGTTGTGGTGTTGGTGGGTGAGTCTGGCATTGGGAGCATAGAAGCATCCAAGTCCATTGGTTGCCCCGGTTGCACTTACAAAAGGTAAATACTTTTTAGTTTATTGCCTTCTATTTAGATTTCTGTCTATATTAGTGTAGTTTAATATGATTAAGTGACTTATGTGTGGTTTAGAATGTAGTTTAAGTTAATATGCGTGTTTGATGTGTGTAATGAGTCTTATGCTTTGAATTAGGATCAAGGGGTCTGTTAAGTATCATGTTGGGATTAGTCCTATGTGTTCCTTGTAACAGTGCTTGGTTTAGGGGTTGGTTTGAAGTTATAGGACCTTTGAGTGAGTTATTTGACTTACATTCTTAGTTGTGTCCATTTGGAAATGTGGTTTGAAGGTTAACTCAAAAAAGGGGGTTAAAGGCCTGTTAAAGTGAGGTGTTTGATTTGGGGCTGAGTAATCTACTTAATCATGTGTTTGTTTGGAAATTTGAAGGTTTGATATGTATTGGACCTAGTTTGATCATCTTTGTCCTACTTAATCGTGTGTTCGGTTTGAAGATTGAGGGTTTGTTGTGTGCTCTGTAGGATTTTATTTGTCCTACTTGATAATGTGTTTGGCTTTAAGGGTAGTTAATGGCCACAGGTGAATTAAGTAAGATATTGGCTTGATTCTTGTTTGTTCCATTTAATAATATATTTGGCTTGAAAGGTTGGTCTGAGGCTTTAAAACTTGGTATTTTATATCACATTTAGTAATATGTTGAGATAGAGGCTTTAAATAATGGTTCTAGGGGGAAGAGATTTGAACTTGATCAAAAGTATTCACTGGGCTTGCATTTGTCTGATTGTTTTGCTTGTGGTAAGCATGGGAACTTGTTGAACCCACTTCTGAGTAGAACCTGTAGAATATCTAAGTGCTTATGATGAGTCTAAAAGGTCTTTAATATTGCTATAATGAACTGAGTTCAGGGCAGTCTTGAGATGGTCTATGTTTGGTCCAAAATGGTAGTCAATTAGTTCAATAGGCTTGTCAAGAGGATAATTATCATGTTTGCTTTAACCTAGTAATGAGATGTATCCATTCTGAAAATGGCATTAAAAGAAAGGGGCTTAAGGATTAGTAGCTTGACAAGAAGTATGTGTGTATGTGTAAGTCTGTTTTAGTCTACCATGTGTAGAAATATCCATGAATGTGTTATGTGTAGAAAAATCTTATTTTGGGGATTGATCACCTAATTTATGATAATTTAAAACATAAAGGACAAAAGGAAGAAGGGTAATGGGAACCTTGATATAAGTCTGCTTGTCTTGTCTTTGTGTGGCTATCCTGGATGCTTTGTTTTCCCTTTTGATGTTGTGAATTGAGTTCTCTTAAGGGGTAATAATAAGGCTAAGAAAGGGTTGAGTATAATGTTTCAGAATTTGGCTAAGGCTAGAGAAATTGATTGGAGTCTGTTGTTGCTTCTCTCTGTGTGAATTAATCCTGATGGAAAGAAAAATGTCTGTTTCTTTTAAAATGCAATGTTGTTAAGAGCAAAGATCCTTTCTTGATTATAATCTTGGCCTGAAGTTGCTTATGAGCACTAGCTTGTTATTATTGTTACATGTTTATGGTGGGTCTGTTCCTAGTGCATCATGTTTGAAACTTGGCAACAAAAGTCTTTAAAAGTTGGGCCTAGTCTCATAAGTCAACTGGGAAAGTTGTGATAAGGTTTGGTTGTTTTGAACCTGCCTAGGACCTTTAGTGTTGTCACTAAAAAATTAGGATGGGGGAGAGTTTTAGGAGAGGAAAAGGTGAGCCTAGGCATGAATTGAAGGTAGTGACCAGCGGGGCCCAGAATCCTTTTTTCCTGAAAGGAGACTCAGGAAAAGGAGATGGGGAAGTAATGACCCCACCTTATCCTGTTTCCCTTCAGGAGCCTGAGACTGTTTCTTCCATTTTTTGCCCTTCTCCTCATGATCTTGGAACACACAAGGGTCTCAGGTAGATTAGAACAACTTAGCTATATCTAAAAAGGGGCGATACACCTAGAGTTAAATGAACTGTTGTCAATATTTGGGAAGTCTAAGTGTTGTATGATTTCTTACCATGTCTTATGAAGGTTTGTTTTTCTTTATCTTGGGAGTTTGCCTATTTGAGTTTTATTGTTTAAACTAGTTTTGTGCAAGAAAGTAGGACTGATAAATGTATTGGTGCTGGTCTGAGTCCACATCATGAGAGCTAAGTGTCAACTTTGTTACTTACTATTTGCTCCTGTGTGTGATCATGTGTCTTCTATCCACATTTTCTTAGCTTGTTTATCCATGACTGGTGTCTGAGAATTTTCCCCTTTGGTTTATTGATTGAAATCTGTTTCCTATGTGATGATTGAATCCCCTTGTTTACCAAAACTATGATCATGCCATAAACCTATCTCTTGCTTTCTTTTCCCTTCTTTTTGTTCCTTGAGAAAAGCTTCTAATTAGTCTAAGTATTTGAAAAGTCATTCCTAAGGGTCAAAATTGTTTTAAGGCTCTTTTGACTAAGTGCCCATACAACTTGCCCATTGGAAATCTTTTTTCTTTACCAAAGGTCTTCAAAGTTCACTCATTTGTTAACAAGTAATCCTGATTAGTTAACATGTCTATTACATGCTTGGGTAATAAAAGAGAGGTAAGATTTTAAAGGCTGCTAGTTTTAAATGTGTGCTCTAAAGTCATAAATGTTGTCAAACTCTCTTTTACCTGGAACAAGTAACACTGCCTAAAGTCTTGATTGTTTATGGAGTCTTTATTAGGCCTTTTGCACCTTTTTGATCTGGGGTCTAGGTGATTTGCCTATGTGGTTGGTGTCATCCCTTGCTTACCTTGGGCATCAGGCACCTTATGAGAATGATGTGCTTGCTTTGTTATTGATTTGGTCATGTGTACCCTTGGGGTTAGTTGGGATGAGACTTATACTATCACCTGAATTAGTTTAACCTGCCCTCTTTTCTCTAGGAAATGGCCTTGACCTTAGTACAAATGGATAGGTCTGTTTGGTTTGAGCATGTGCATTTTGGAACCCTTTTATATTAAGTCCTAGGCAAGGTAACCTTGAAAGATACAAACCTCCATGTGATCATAGAGAAGGCTGGAAATGAACCAAAGCCACATGACCTAAGAAAGACCTTTTCAAGGGGCCTTAGGGAGAGGATAAGAGGAAAGTCAGGCCCAGCTTGGTTCACAACAGTCTCCTTCAAATAAGAGGTCCCATGGCACTTCTGTGGTTTGTGGGGCTGATTTTCATTGCCAAGAATTTTGGAAACCACCTAGATTCTGCCCCCTAGGCTTAGTGAGACCCCCTTCCCCAGCTTAGAGTTAGCATGGACCTAGTAATTGATTTTGGCTTTGACCAAATGGAGAATAATTGTGCACATGAGTTCAAAATAGAAACAAAGATGGAAGGTTAGGCAGAAGTGCAAATTTGGCTTGCTCACTTTCCTTTACTTGGTCTTGTTTACTTGTCCTTGAGAGTACATCAGTTGCCCTCATAGGCTTAGTGAGACCCCCCCCCCCTGCCATGGTTATATCCTTGTTTGGTTCTGTATGCTCTTCTTATTGGCAAAAGGCAGGGATGCTCTAGTTCATTTCATGATAGTATGTTTAGTACTGATTTGCCCCCCTTTGTATGTCATAGCTTGTGTGCCTTTTCATGACTGTGTGACTTTGATTTATCTTCCCAGGTCCTTCCATATTTAATATTACAGTTGTGTTATTTTTCTCTATGACTATGTTGTCTTACCCTTATCCCATTTATAATCTTGTAGGCTGCAGTTGTGTCACCCTATGACTGTGGGCTTGGTTTTGTATTTCTTTGATTCATTTAGCCTGTTTGGGGCCTCTCTCATAAGTGTGTGTAAGGTCATATTTTTCTACTGCAAGTCCATGAATTTATTTGCTTTGTGGAAGTACATTGTGTGGTGAATCTGGGCAGCTGTGTAGTGGCTTATCCTGAAATTTGCTTCTAATTTTTGTGGCTGAATTGGTATGGGACAAGGTAATTTAGGGTGAGGTCTAGTCTTAGCCTTCCCCGGTTACCAGCCATGCCTAGGGTTCGTGAAACCCCTTGGAACTTGTGCGGCATCGGGAATACGGGGGTAACGACTTACCCTTCCTCCCCATTGCCAAAGACCAGCCAATAGGCCTTGTGGTATTCACACATAAGCCTTGGCACAGCTGCCTCGCTTCCTTGACTTGTAGAATCTATTTTGATATACATGTATATGTTTGATGCATATGGCCTTTCTTCTAAGTATAATCGTGATAGTTGAGCCTGCCTTGATATACATGTATATGTTTGATGTACATTCCCCTTTTTTCTTAGTATAATTGTGATAAGTTCAAAAATTATAAACTAACCGATTTCCCTTTTTCTTTCCTCACTCACCACATGACCACACGGGTCGGGTCAGCCTGCCTATTACATTGGGCCTCAGGCCCAATAAGGAAAATTCTTTCCTCGGAGATATTGAGGCTGTAAAGACATAGTGAAAGCTTGGCGTGCAGAAGGCCCAGCCATGGGTGAAAATGGCTAGCTAGGGGCTTGGTACGCCCTTAGTCTTTACATCATTTGCTCATTGCCTCTTCCTCGTTTTGTTTTGAGTTTCTATGTATTTTTAAAACTTGTACAAACTCGTATCATAGTGGAATCCTTATTGTGTGAACTAGTAGTCTTAGGGCAACGATACTTATGCCATCTAGATTGACTCTTAAGTCCCCAAAACCGCTTCTTTCAAAAAACCCGGATTTAGCGTAACGATTTTTTATAAAAAAAAAATGGTTTAATTAAACTATTTGACATGGTTTTAAATCTTTAAAACAACAGAATGAAAAGAGTATTTCAAAGAAGCTTTGAGTATTGCAAATGCGTTAAACAGATTGTTTTTCCAAAAGCCAAAACCGAGTTTTGTTTTCTAGAACTAAAGCATAAAAAATAGGTAAGAGTTTTTATGACTAACTTGGTATAATTTGGGGCCAAATCCCACTGATTTTGGCAAAAAATGGACAAGGCCAGAATTGGCCAAAATAAAAGAATTTTTTGGGCCAAAGCCCATTTACAAGAAAACCAAAAAAGGGGAGGATATGAACACTCCTAAAGCCTTTAAATAAACTCATTTGGGCCCAAAATAGGTAGATCTATTTCAAAATCAAATGTTGGCTATAAAAGTCCAAAACACAAAACCAATTTCATAACTTGTCCTAAACAAATGCCTATCCTAAAAAATAAATACATTCGTATCTATGAGTTCCCGGATAAGGTGTTCCAAACGTGTTATACGGATCGAACCAAATATAGTATGAGCTAAGCATGGACAAAAATGGGATATTTCAAAACATAATAAGTTTATATTTCTCAAAACAACATGTATAAAGACGACAACTTTATACTCATTTTTCAAACGAAATACATCACCCTTGCATACAAAAAAGGGGAATTATTTTACCCGGATATCATAAATCTGAATCTACGTACCCTATTATAACGACCCTTTTGGTCATTATAGTTCTTTTGGCACATTCGCCCGTTCCCAAGCAACGATTGGCTCACTTTTGACCCGAGGGAACTATTGACACGCTTCCTTAGGTGTCGAGACTAGATTCGAGCAACTTTGGGAAAAATATAGACTTGAAGTGAAAAAGGGTTGACCTAGGTTGACTTTTGGATAAACGTACCTTCTTCGGAATTCTGTCAATTCCGAGAGGTCCGGATGGTCGTTTAGAACTTGTGTGTGCGGTTGGTTCGGTTCCCAATGCATTCGGATGCATTTCGGGACGTTGGAATGGGAAATAGGAATTAAGGCATCGGTGGTGCATCGGTCAGCGAGACCTCCGCTGGAAATTTCGAGGCCACAGGTGCGTTCGTAGTACGTTTTTATATGGGACTAGTATCTGGTATGAGAGCAGATGGTCTCAAGAGTTAGCCGAAAAATCGGATCGAAGGAAAATACTGGGCTAAGTTTCTAGTGTCTGGTGCCCGCTTTGGCGGCACCAGCACCGCAACAGCGGCACCGCTGGGGCGGTGGATCTGCCGCTGAAGCGGTACGAGCCATTTAGGCTTGACCGCTAAAGCAGTCTGTTACCCGCTGGGGCGGTCACAGTATCGCTGTAGCGGGTGACGGGCAGTTAAATCCATTTAATGAGTCTTAAATGAGTCTTAGACCCTCATTATTTCATATCTCGATATTAGAGCTTGGGAAAGCTGTTCTTGGAGATAAATTGAAGGAATTCTTGGAGGTAAAACTTTGTCTAATCCTTTACTCCTCTTTAATCATAATCATCTTAGATTTTCCCCTTCCCCTCTTAATCCCTTAGAAATGGAATTTGAAGGAGGGTTTTGGGAGACTTTTCCCTAGCATTTTACTTGATAAATTGATGATCTTAATGTGATGAATCTAAGCTTAGTAAGCCCACATCTTCCGCTTTAAACGTTGAATTTCGAATTTGGAGAATTAGGGTTCATACCCAATTTGGGGGTTTTTACTTGAAATCAAATTTAGACAAGTTCTTGAGCTAATTCAACAATTAAGGGTTGGGTTATGATTCCCTAGTACTTAATTTGCTATTTTGCCCAAAAATTTCCCGTTTTGCCCTTGTGGACCCATTTCCCCAATTTCTATGGTTAAAATGGACCTAATTGATATCATAGTAATATTAGTATCATTCTCCATGATTTCTAATTTAGAATTTGATTATGCTGAGCCTACTTTGGTTCTGAGCTTTAGAGGAAGGGCAAGGCAATAGAGTTACTTGTTGGTGTTGCGGTTCGGTAATCCAGGTAGATTATGGTTTAGGTTTGATGAGACTTCGTATAGCGAATCACATATTTAGATTATAATGTCGGAGACAACATGTGAACCTTCGGTTGTGAATTTGGGATGGATATTGCCTTAGGTTGGGCCTTGATGTGTGTTGGGACTAGCCACCCCGTTATGCGTATTTGATTGATTATTTGTGTTGGCTTGATGCCATGTGTAGTTGATAGATATCGAGTCCTTCTTGTCGTCCTGATTTGGATAGAATGGACATACCATTATTAGTATTTGTGCTCGATATATGTTGGCGTACCCACTGTTGGTACTTGAGTTATTGATATGTGTTGGTGTACCCATTGTTGGTATTTAACTTGATATATTGGGCATATCTCGTTGTGGTATTTGTGATATTAAACCTGATTGTTGATGACTGACATATGTATTGCACGCATTCTCTCATATTCATGCATGGCCGATACCCGATGATGATCCGGTATCGTTGATTGAGCAAAACTGATGTTTGATAAACTCCTTTACTTGAGTGATTGTGAAAAGGCCGATGTCCGAAGATCCATTTCGGAATCGTTTTTTATATGAAACTGATATTTGATAAACTATTTTACTTGAGTGATTATGAGAAGGCCAATGTCCGAGGTTCAATTCCGGAATCATTGATTTGTGAATCTGATATTTGACAGACTCTTTGAGTGACTGTGAGGAGGCCGATGTCCGATGGTTATATTTGGGCATCGTTGTTGCATAGCCGATTCTGATGTTATCCCAGAATCGTTGTTAGTGCATGGGCTCCGCGGGTCCCCCAGGGTGGTGCCGGTGAGACTCCCCCTGTGAGCAATTAGCCAGGGTCTCGTCTGTCTGTTGGGCAAAGATCCAGGACAGGTCGCACTTAGACTTCGCGAGTCACACTGGTTTGTGCTACCGAGACGTCGATATTTTCGTCCGGAGTATATGTGTACACCTCATTTGCATGGCACGGCATCTTATTTATGCCATTTGCACTGCATTGCATTATTACTTGATCGAGTGTGGTGATTGTTGGTATTGTGATGTTTCCATTGTGATGATTGGATTGTGTCGATTCTATTATGGTGATCACATTGCAACGGGTATACTCGGACTTATCATATTAGGGTTTAGATGCTTGCATAGGTGATGACGGATTTCGGTTGCGATTATATTGTCTCATGCTTGATTGTTTTATTTGCTTATCTGCTTTATTTTCTAAATTGTGTTAACCATGCTTTGTCGGCCGATGATGCCTACTAGTACTGTTGTTTATACTAACCTGCACTTATTGCATTCTTTTATGAATGCAGAGTATCAGGTCGAATCTACTTCTCTGACCCGTGGCTGATCGACTCTTCAGCTTCCACTTGAGTTTTCCAGGGTGAGCATGGCGTCCGTTGACCTCGAAGACTCTTCTATTACTTATGTCTTGCTTTCCATTCAAAGACATGATTTGAGACCACTTATGTATTATTATTCCGACTTTAGTATTCGGATTTAGATGCTCTTGTATGACCAGACCAGATACTAAGGTGGATTTCATTTACTTCCGCACTTGTTAACATTTTATTATATTGTGAGACTTACGTTATTTTACTTTCTTCTGCTATTTTCTATTATTGCGAGTGTTGAGCTAAGGGTTCGCCTACCGAGGTGGGGAAGATACGTGCCCGCATGACCTAGGCTAAAGTGGGTCATAACACCTATATATAGAGGGAGCATATTCAAATTCTTTTTCTCAAAAATGATATGCAAATGACAAGATCTTTTTGTGAGGATAAACACTAAATAGACAGTTCATGCAAATACTCATACATTGGAATTCAAAGGTCAACCGTATAGTAAGGATCCTTAATACTGGGGTGCCTAACACCTTCCCCATGGGATCATCAGAACCCTTACCTAGAACACTGGATTACGAAGGATTTTTTACTGTATTTGAATAAACCCTTCACCCCGGTTTTCCTAATTTCATAAAAATTAGGTGGCGACTTTTTTTTCCAAATAAGTCCGAAAGAGCACCAACAAGTTCGTAGTAGCTTTTATGCCTTAACACTGCGTAAAAAGCGAACCATTATAGTGAGGGCTATATTGATGACTTGACAGACTTGTGGATTAGATGCTTCACCTAGGCTTATGACTTGAGTTGTTGATCCCTTGTGGCTATCATATTGGTGTGACTTTTGTGTTTGTCGTTGTTGTGTGTTTGTGTCGACTGCTTATCTATTTTATCTATTAATTTTTGCCTATCTATAGGCGAGAACTAATTATTGTCGGCCTATGATACCTATGAGTACGTGTGTTTATACTCATACTACACTTGTTGCACTTTTTCTTGAGTGCAGAGCTTGTTGTTGGCTCCAGTTCCTGTCCTCGCGAGTAATCCCAAGGCCACCTAACGGAGAATTCGGGGTGAGCTACTGATATGCTCAAATTACACCTAACAAATGGCGTAAAGCGGACGATGTCGAATATAGTAACCCAACTAGGTTGGGGTCGAAGCCCACAAGGACTAGGGTGTAAAAAGGTTACTAAAGTAGTTGAGCACTTTCTTGAGGTTTAGTTTCGTATTCCGTTAAGTTTGTAAAAGATTGTTTGTTTACTAACTGAATTGCTTTGATCGTAATAAATATGATTAAAGAAACCACGGTTGTGTCCCCTTTTAGATGAAGTGTATGCTATGGGTATTGATCTTAATATACTTCTAATTGATTGTCGTGTGAATGCACTTAACCTCCACTTGAATCCCTAATATTTCCCAATAGTTAAGGATTATTTCTCTTTATGATTTTCCCAAGTATAAAAGAGTATATATGAAGAACGGTTAATTTTTGCTAGGTAAATTCCTCTTATTCCTAAGTGAATCTCTTAAACGAGGGTTAACGCTCGAGTTCTTGTTATTTGTTCTTACCAAACCCTAATCTATTTTCCCAAGAAAATCAAGTTGATGGCCTAAGTTAATGTTTGCAAAACATCAACTAACAATGGAGAATAAAGAATAAGTAAACCCAAACAACCTATTATGCATATATCATGTCACGACTCGCCTAGTGGGCCGTGACGGCTACCCGAAGCTGACTACCGAGCACCACCTTCCATACTACTGTCGTCTTAACCTATACACATATAAACTCCATAAAACATGTACACATATGTATATATATATATATATATAAGCCCTCACGGCAGCAAAAGAATAATATATAAAATATACGTCGAGAGTCACATAACATCTACTACCCACATACGAGTATCTACGAGCCTCTAAATGAAATACTGGAATCATGAAGACGGGACAGGACCCCGCCGTGCCCGAGTATGTACACAAAAGGATATATCAGAAACTGCACCTTCGGTCAATGGAAGTGCTCCTGCATAAGCTGGTCTGACTCCTAGGAAGCTGGATCGTTTTCCTGTCTACCTGTGGGCATGAGCACAGCATCCAAGAAGAAAAAGGATGTCAGTACGAACAATGTACCGAGTATGCAAGGCATGCGTCATGAAATAAGAAGAGAATAAGAAGATAAAATGAAGATAAGAAGATAACCAGTAACTGCTTGCCTCTTAAGGCGGAGTCATGCATGCATACTCGTAAAATATCATCATATCATGTATTGCTGTGGAATGTGCAGCCCGATCCATATATTATATTATATCAATATATTACCGTGGAACGTACGGCCCGACCCATCACCCATATAGCCCGCGTCCGGGCATCCCGCGTCCGGGATGATATCCTAAGATACCAGTTGATCAGGTGGCTATGCGTCTATAGCGCCTTACCTTTCCCCATGTCCCCTACATACATATACATATCATATACATATATAATATACATAGCATGCATGAGAACCCAAATAAAAGTGCGTTCTATCGGAGTGACGTAAGGTCGTGAACCTCCGATTACGTTATGGCTTCATCATCACCGTTAGGTCTCATCTTGAATGGGCCATGACATAAACTGAGGCCATATGTGTTATAGCTCGCTCAGACATAAGATGAGGCCATATGTCGTATAGCTCACTCAGACATACGCTGAGGCCATATATTATATAGCACACTCAGTCACTCCATGAAATCATCCAGAACCTAAGGCTTGAAAATCTCTAAAATTGGAGTAATCATAGGATTCTTCAGAGACAATAAACTTCTGGCATTTCCAAGAGTGAAAAGATTATGAACGTCATGTATGGAATCAAAGCATAGGGATCATGCCTTTGAAAGAAAAGGGAATAGCCTTACATACCTTTGTATCTCCTTAACGATGTCGACTAAAGCTCTCCTTTCGCCACAATTACACATACAAAGCGGGTTCGTACGAAGGTTAGATTGTCGTAGGTATACTTAAGCCCCGAACTAAAGCGAATAAGACTAACGAAAATTGGGTAGCATTTCCTTTGTTTCAACAACGGCTCCCAACAACACAACGATACTCATAATGCCATGAATCATAATTTAACTACCTTTCCAACCAACATACCATTATTTGCATACTTAAGCTCATATTCCATACTTGCTCCTAATACAAGTTCTTCAACTACTCAACACCATTATTAACATGAAATAATTGTAAAACTCACCTTTGCTTATGTAGAGATAATCTTTGGATGAGAATACTCACTTGAAAAGAACTCCACTTCAATACCCAAGAGATTTTCAACTTCTATTAACCCTTAGGAAGCATTCACACCCTTGATTCTACCAACTCTTGGTGTTTGATCTTTGATTTCCCTCCTTGGATATGTGTTAAGGTGATATAGAGAAATTTCTAGAGGTTTAGAGAGTATTTGAGAAGTGGGAAATGAGAAAAAGAAGGAGAAACC
Organism: Lycium ferocissimum; assembly: GCF_029784015.1. NCBI lineage: Eukaryota > Viridiplantae > Streptophyta > Magnoliopsida > Solanales > Solanaceae > Lycium > Lycium ferocissimum. The sequence goes on from NC_081347.1 coordinate 50,112,942, forward strand.
GTGCATATATAAAAATGAAGTTCGGACTGAGCCCGAAACCTACGGTTCACTATACGGACCGTACAATTTATACGTCAGTATATTGGACCGTTTGTTTCTCCAGAAACCACCCTTCAACGGAAGGGTTCTGTCGAGTATACGGGCCGTATAAAATATACGGTCCGTATATATGGCCGTATAATCCCCAGTTTTTCCGAGTTCGTTCTCATAGTTTCGTTTGATCTCAAATCCTTATGGAACCTTCTTGGTACTTGTGTAACGCATCCTTAACGATCTAACGGACATTATAACTCGTCCTCAAGACCTTACTAAATATTCATTAGTTTGACACCCATGAAATCCTTCCCAAACATAACTTATACTCCACTTCCTTTGACGAACCTAGTTTCACCAAGTCCCAGGACTTAGAAATCTTATCGCATATACATTAAGGCTTGCAATCACCCTCTTGTAGTCGTGAAGATATCGTGCCCAACTTAGCTGACGTTATTCTATTCACGACGCAACGACGTGAAATTGCCGAGGTATAACATATCAATCCCAATTCCCAATCACATAACACCTATCATTGGGTTGACAGCCTTAGTAATGAATTTAACTACTCATAGTGAAGAACGAAGAACATAATATAAAAGAATTCGTAATGCTTACTATTGATTAGAATAAGAATAAAGTAATTACAATTGTCTTGTCTTGTTCTACAAAAAGCTCCAAAAACATAGAGTATTGAATGCTAAGAGAATAGTATTGCTCTATGATCAAGAATACTCACAAACCTACAATAAGTATTTATAATGGTCCAAGTCGTGAGAATTAAGATGACAAAACTACCCCTGTCGGCACTATTATACGGACCGTCAAAAGTTATACGGTCCGTCAAATGTCCTCTTCAGCTGTAAAACTGCCCTCTTCAATCCTTCTGCACTTCATAATTGACGGACCGTAAAATGTTATACGGTCCTTATAAATGCTCCGCAGGATTTCTTTTGGCTGAATTAAACACTAATACTGATTGACAGTAGGTTTCACGGTCCGTCAAATATTCTGCGGGCCGTCTTTGTTGCTCTATAAAATTTCCTTTGGTTGACAGGTACACTATGACTAGTGTACGGTCCATTTGACGTCCCATAGAATGTTCTGCGGTCCGTCTTTTGTCCTATCAACTTGCCTATTCAGTTACTTGCCATTTTTCACTTCTTTTTGCAATCTTTTCACATAATTCTCCAACTTTCACCATACCGACATTAAATGTCTGGAACACAACAAAAACCACATCAAAACAACACAAACTTGCTTGAAAACAAGTAGAACTCTCCGTTAAAAGCATCAAATGTGTCGAAATTACGCGGCACATCAACAACCCTAACTTAAAGTCTTTGCTCTTCCTCAAGCAAGTAACACCACACAAACGACTCAACTAAAACTTAAATACAACAAAGTAACAATGTCTACAATGGTTTTGACTCTGAACTAAAGGCATGTAGCTAACCACCTCTTTTTCATGATCAAAGATACAACACATAACTCAAGAATGCTAAGACTCACAATGAAGCTTCAATCTATGACATCACATTATCAGAAATATCAATAGACAAACAAACACCGCCTTGGATGGTCATTCCACATTTCACATTTTCAACCCTTAAGCCCTCACACAGACCAAAATATGTCCCACACACATATGTACAAGAATAAATGGGACAAAGACAAAGAAGAAGAGAAACACTCACACTCATAAAGAATTTCATGTACTACAAATGCAAAGGCCATATGCTTGCCCTTATTTTTTATGCCTTCAACTTCGGACGGTTCGGTTGTGATCACACTAGGATTTTTTTTTCTCGGCTTGTGATGTAGACTTAGGGACGGTAGGATAGATATTTGGGCATTAGTGACTCACCCTCCTTGAACACTACATTTTTTTTCCTTTATTTGCCTTTCTTTCTCCCTCTTTGTACTTCTTCAACTTCGATGTGGTGTAACAAACTACTATGTATTAACTATCTTTTTGTGCAACGATTTTCTAAATTTTTTTTCTAGTCTCTTTTTTTTTTTTTTTTTTTTAATTTTTTAGAATTTACAGCAACGACACAACAACCACATCAAATCCTCTACTAAGTAACTCACACCACCCCCAACTTAGGCCTTAGGCCTCTTCTTTCACAAATGTTTCACCACCAACTTAGGATTTTAGCCTCTTTTGCTCTCATAGTGTCAAGGAGGGAACAGGTGTAAAGATGGAATTATTTCAAACAAGGGTATGGGTTGGATAGCGGCTAGTCAAGGAAAAGGTCAAAGGCACAAAGGGGAAGACTGGGGATTATATACATGAACGGATAAGGCTTATAAGCAAAGTGACTTCAAATTTACATAAAGAAAGCCTGAGATTATCTCAACAACCAAACTATCTTTAGAATTCATGCATGACAAACCGGGCAAGTTCTAGATTGCAAATGCAGAGCATGAACACAAACTAACAACTCACACACACAACCACATAAGAATCTCTTTTGCTAATGCAAATACAACCTCCTAGTGATCATTCATCATCCACAATACCCTAGTAACCATGATTTCATAAAAAGAATCAATCACGTCAATCACTAGCAGTTCCTAAGTATGCATCAAAAAATTTTAGGGGTTTACAAATTTCAACCAAATATACAAAACATGCCATAAGTTCAAAACCACTACCATATAAGTCATTACTACTATACTTTATCTAAGCAACAACGTAAACATGTCAGTTTTAGCATTAATAAAACCCCCCAGGAAAAGAACTCTGGCAAAGAAAAGCCGAAGGGGGTCTTACACTCATATATACAAATACAATAAGATCAAATAGCCCACCCCAACTAAAAATCATGCATTGTCCCCAAGGCATGTAAATAAGTAAAACAGACGGTTAGGACTACCTGAGGCTTTCTAGGCGAGCTGCTCATCCTGAGGTGTGACCACCTCATCTGTGCGGACCGGTGTTGTATCAACTGTTGGAACCGTAGTACCAGTGGATAACTTTGTCTGGCTCTGAGAGAGCGGGTCCTCCTCGAGGACAGAAGTAATAGCCTCCACGGGTACCACAATACTAGGCGTCGCCAACTGAATAGGAGTTTCACAGCTGGACGATGCTCCCGTGAAATGGGTATCATGAACGCAGTGTCTCTAGACCTTTCTCAACTGACGCTCCTCTTCTTCACTTACATCCTCCTCATCATCATACTCATCTGCTTCTCTAGGTCTCTTGCCCGCAGCATGGGGCGATGAGTCTTCCATTAATAGGACTGCTGGGACAGGCTTTGCCAAATCTATATCCTGTCTTTGGTGGAGGGTTGGCAGGTGCAAGTCCCTTTTATACCTTCAGCTCCTGTACATCATTCTTCAGCTGCAAGATGTCACCATGAATCGCCCCCAAACCAACTGCGGGGCTCACCTTCTCCAACTCGAGAACTCTCCTCTCAAGGCTATCGATCCGAGAATGAATCAGGCGATGAGACTCCTTCCAAGATTGTTTCAACGGATCCAAGGCCGCCTTGATGTGCTTCTCCACGAATCCTATCCAATTTCCCATCTAACTGACAAACTGTCGGTCTGCTCGATCGGCTCTCGCATAGGCATCATGAAAATTTTGAGTAGTGAAAGAAATCATGGTGCCTCCGGGCGCTAACTGTGGATGTAGGCGCAACATAGGCAGCAGGGGTGGCTGTGGTGGCGGATGGACCTGAGGATGAGGTTGGGACCTATGAAGTAGACTGTGCTACTATATCAGTATCACCCAGAACCTCCTGCGAGTCTCGGGCATGCCACCCTCCTGAGTTCGTGTCTCTGAAGGGGGATGTGCCACCATCACTGGCTGTATAACAGTAAGCTTTGGGGCATGAAGGTCATTATCTTTGATCTTCAACAAATTATATACGCTGTTAGCCGGGAGTCGATGATCTCGGATGGGAAAATTCTGAACTCCTGCTTGCAAGCACAACCGAGTAATGAGACATGGGTATGCCAATGATAACTCCTTCGTCAGAGCTCGTTGGCAGAATTCTTTAGCAACCAACTAGCCAACGTCAATAAAGTATTTAGACATGATGGCAGCTACTAGAATGGACCTTTTAACCGTCAACATATTATCGGACTGAGTAGGGTAAAGCCTGTGGATGATGACAATCCACCAGAATTTTCCTCGACAGAAAGGTTGGCCTTTATCACTAGGGCAGAGGTGCTTTCACTCCAAGCTGGAGACCTTTTAGCAATAACCGGTGCGACCCATGGTAACTCGGCCAGAATGTCGTGTCGGGAACCACTCAACCTATATGTAACCTCATCAGTGTTCGGTGGCGATACATAATCATTCCCGAAGTAGAAGGGGTTGATAGGCTTGAGATATCAACTTTCACCCCTCAAACTGTCACCTCTGTCAATGGCTCTGGTTTTTTTTTTTTTTTTTTTTGATGTGGACTGGCTTGAAGGCGTTGTTAATCTCAGCAGCATAATTGGAATGGAATTCCTGAACTAGAGCCGGGATATAATCTCCTGGGGAGTGGCTAAGGAAATTCCATTGATAATAGTCAATGAGAGAGAGGATTCGTGGGAATGCCTCCAACCCATCCATGTCAATTCTTTTCTCCTCGTGGATGCTTCATCTGGGCCCACCCCCTTCTTTCTCTTCTATTGCATGCTCATATATTTCTTTTGACCCTAGAACAGAGAACCGAACATTGTGCTCTGACCTTTCCTTCATTTTGTTCTCTCACGGCCTCGCGGCCTCCTCTTCATTGGCTGAGCTACTAGTGGAGGAAGAAGTTTCCCCCTCTTCAGATTGGGGGGATTTTCGAGCTTGAGTGGTACCCCTGCCTCGGGTGACTCTGGCCAATGGTACATTATCCTCTGACTCCTCGCCAACATCCTCGGATTCGTCGCGAGGCACAGGCGGCCTTGTGGTTGGTCCCTACCTCTGCCTTTACCAGTGGGTTGAGCACCCCCTTGCCTTCTTCTTGGATTCTTCGGAGCTATACCTGTGCAAACAATATTAGTAACACCATCCAAGAAAATAAACAAAATATTTTTTGGTTTTCTTTTATGAATTTAAGGCAAAACAAACAAAAATACAAAATTAAAATGAAACACAAGTGCATATATACACAGTTGGAATATGACAGTATTGGACCGCAAAATATTTTACGAGTCGTGAATAGTTTTACGGTCCGCAGGATGTGGCGTTAGGTAACAGTGAACAACATTTTAGAAGATCATTTGATAGTAGAGTTCTACAGTCCATAAAAAATTTTATGGCCCGTAAACCTCATCGCAAAATGGTAACAATGAATCAAAACTTGGGGAACCTACTTTAAGGTGCAAGTTACGGTCTGTAGAAAAATTTACGGTCCGTAAGTTGCATCGTAAAATAGGAACAGTGTACTCATGTCTTGTAAGGGGATTTTACGACACACTTTAACGATCCGTAAACAAGTTTACCACGTCAATTTGGGCGTAAAAATCTCAGATAAGACAGTTCAGTTGTTTTATGTCCGAAGTCATGAAACCATTCCAATTACGCTTTTTACAGACCACATATGATCATGATTATGCCTAGCAATTCAAACCACAATTTTCACACTCCCATAAGCCCCGGGGTTACTCAGACTTCACCCCTTCAACAATTTCGGTCATTCAGGCATTTAATCGAACAGTTGGCCGGCATAACAAATTGTGATTTCAAAACTTGAAACCAACTATTGGAATGCCCTCCAACCCAATGGAGGTTTTGATTACTCGTCCCCCATGAGTTCAACAATAATAACCAATATACAAATATCCCACCCCCAACTAAATTTTCAAGTGTGTCCTCCTTAGCCTAAATAATATAATTTTGCATTCAAGTTTCAGAGAAAAAACTTAACAATCATACCCATCACCTTTGCCCATCATCACATACGAGAAGAGGAGTGGAAACAGTGAATATACCTGTGTGATATGAGTTGCTAATGGAAGAGAATAACACATAACTTGGAGACAATGTGAAATGGCTATGGGTGATGTGCGTATTGTGTGAGGGGTATAGAAGTGGAGCGGGCTTTAAGTAGAGGGGATTGGATAGTAGGAGTTAATTATAGGTTAATGGGAATGGTTATGGGTGAGAGGTGGACTGATTTTAGGGATTAGGATTTGAGTGGGAAAGTACTGATATGGGGTGGAATTTGAATGGAAAATGTATTTAAACCGTAGCCACGTCTTTTGATACTTTGCATTTTTTTTTAATGTTTTATACGTCCTTTTACCATTTTGATGCAAAAATTCTAATCCCAACACTTCCGTCTTGGTTTCTAAGTCCCTGGATCATGAACATAGCTTAGTTTAAAGGTACGAGGTGTTACAATTTCACCCCTACTGATCAGGGTTCTGATTATTTCATTGAAAATTCTCCAAAGAAGAGAATATGACACATGTCCACATAAATTGACCACGGTTTTGGCAATTTTCTCTTTGTAAAATGATGGGAGCTCAACTTTTTTGCGGGAGAAGCAAAGAAAATACACTCAGCGGTTTGGATCAGACTCCCTCGAATGCCGATAGAGTTTTATGATCGGGATTTGCTAAAAAATTGGAAAGTCCATGGGTAAACTCCTAAATATAGACGTTTGTACTTGCTTCATCGTACTTGAGAGATATGCATGTGTTACACCTCGGAAAATTTTCCGTTAATGCACAGTGAATAGGCTAACGAAGAGCATGAAGTATATGGTATTTCGATAAGTAAGAATGACATTTGATGACCCTAATTAAGATTTCAAAGGTATTCGAAGTAAGGGGAGAAAGTTTGCCAAGAGAAGACAGGGCATACGATAAGTATCAGAAGAGATTTACGAGTAACGAGTTAATGATGGCTTAATAATGATTTGGAAAAGACGTCCCTTAAATTGTTAATGAGGTGATAAACAAGTGTTAAGAAGGTTCCATAAGGAATGGAGATCAAACGAAGTGACGAGAATAAGATCAGTGAACTGATGGGTTATACGGTCGGTTATACGGTCCGTATAATGTTATACGGTCCGTATAATGGACCGCAGAACCATCACACGAAGGTCCCTCACGGGATTATACGGTCACTTATACGGACCGTATAAATTTATACGGACCGTATAATGTGCCGTATAATGGTCACAGAGACGAGAGGCTGAAGGGTCGATTTCACGGTCACTTATATGGACCGTATAAGTTTATACGGACCGTATAATTTCCAGACGGGTCAGATTTTTGAGTTATTAAAAAGGGGTTCAAGTTCATTATTTCATTTCCATTTTTCACTCCTTCTCTCTAGAACACTTTTCCCATAAAAATTCAAGAGATATTAGTGACCAACTACATCAAATTAAGTGAATCAAGTGTAAGAAACCCATTAAAGTTCATCCAAGACAAGAAATCAGTGAAGGTGAAACTAGGGTTTTTGCTCAAGTGTTGTTTGCACTCAAGGATTCATTCCTACACCATCTAAGGTAAGTTTTATGGTATTTCCATGTTGTTTAAGGTATTTGAAATTTGAAACACTTGGATTATATAAGGAAATAGGAAATGGGTCATGAATATGGGAATAGTGACACTTTTGATTAAATGTTTGGATTGAGTTACGATTCTTGATACATTATGATTATAACCATGTTATAAATGATATTGAGAGTATGGAACAGACATTGTATGTGAATGAACGTAATAGTGTGTTATGACCATGAATATGGATGATTGGAAGTGAATTGAGAAGTAAGGATAATGTAGGTGAATAAAGGCTATTGTTATGATGTTGTGAATGTTAGTATTGATGTTTGGGAGTTGATATATGATATGGAAAGTCGTATAAATAAAGGAGATGTTGTCAATTTTCTCTAGCTTTAGTCAAGTATGCTAAGCTATCGATTTTCTAATGTTAGTATGTACTCTAATGAAGGTAGAAACGTGAGCATTGAAGAAGAACGTGCAAGTGATAGAATAGTTGAACGGAAAGGTATGTAAGGCTAACCCTTCTTTCATAAGACATGGTTCTTTGGCCAATTATCTATTCTTCCATGATCCTATGATCTCATCCAATGATTCTATCTCCAAAAAGCTACTAAGCTCATGATCCTCGATATGTTACGATTGTACTAAATTCCTTATACGACAAGTAATCCTCTAGGGATAGATGTAATGAATGACGATAGTAATGATGATAAGGATCTTTATAGCTTTCGTATATGTGCCTATGTATGGCTACTATGAAACCCCGAGCTTATATGGCCGGGTAGAATAATTATGTATATATGTATATTACGCGCATTATCAACGTGTTGGGTACGATAACATCGAGCCTTGGTAGGCTGTGTATGCATGACACCGAGCGTTGGTAGGGCTGTGGTGTGTATGGGAAACACCGAACCTTCGTGGTCGGGTATGCTATGTAAATGCTATGTATATGATATCAATATGAGTACAAATATGCTAAATAAATGCAATACACGTGATATGTATATCACATGAATACTTAGTATGAGTGGAAATATGACTACGAATACGAGAGAATGGATGTATGTACACGGATACGCAATAGAAAAATGAAATGTCCCTATGAAAGGCAAGTAAGTGCTACGATGATGATACTCCTATCTCCCATCCTACGATATTTCACATGTTTCTATTATGCTTATTATTGATGTTGATCATGCTTTACATACTCGCACATTCTTCGTACCGACGTCCTTTTGTTTGTGGACGCCGCGTCATGCCGCGGTGGCCGGGGAGACAGACTTGATCCATAGCCTCATTATTCGGGGACTACATGCGAGAGCTCCATTTCATTCGGGAGGTGCCTTTTGGTATAGATTCTTTCTGTATATATACATATTTATGGGCACGGCGGGATCCTGTCCCGCCTATATGATATGACATACTCTTCTTAGAGGCTCGTAGAGATGTGTATATGGTTAGATGTGTTTGGCCTTGTCGGCCTATATTTTGGGATATTATTTTGTTAAGCCTCGTCGGCTTATGTACATTTAAAGCATAGTTGCTAATGATGATATAAATGAATTGTCGCCCAATGGGATTTGTATGATGATGAATGAAAAGCATGATTTAGCTATGTGGCTCACCTAGATGAAATGTGAAAGTATGTTAAGAGGTGCCCGGGTGGGTTAGCACCGGGTGCCCGTCGCGGCCCTCCGGTTGGGTCGTGACAGCATGCCTCTGCATCCAGGTTCCGTTAGAAGAGCCAGTGGTCATATGTATTCAAATTAGATCCCATACTCAGAAAATAATCTACGAAGGTGAAGGTTTTCTTTGTACAAATTGTGGGAAATTGGGTCATACTCAAGGTAAATGTCCACACCAAATTTTTTCAGCAAAAAACAATAAAGAGCGACCAGATCCATCGCCTGGCGGCTCAACTAGCCAGTCCTCTGGAAACGACTGACCAACTGTGTCCTTTTCTAGTAAGAAAAAGGGATCACCAACAACTCGTGCACAAGGATCACCCCCCAACTCGGATTCAGGGATCACCGGCAAAGAAAGCTCCAACGTCAGAGACCCCACAACCACAAATGCCTACCAGCCTAGGTATTAGTGCTAAAAATTCTGCGGCGAAATCAGATAAATTTTTATCAACTCAAAAGTTATCTTTTTAAATCCATTAGTTAAATCATCCTCCTCTTCTCGTAAATTGTCTATGCATTGTATTAGATCTAAACCCAATATTAATCCCTTCCTCCTCTTCCACAAAAAAATTTAGAACCACCCCCAGTCCTCAGAATCCTTCATCCACGGAGAATAGGAAGAAAAAAAAAAGGTGCAAATTCTTAGTACAATATTCGAATAAAATTTCAGTTCTCCCAAAATTGGAAGAAAGTTGCTTTGAGCCGTCTATCACCTTTGAAAGAAAACCCCGTTCCACTCCAATTCACTTTCGATACATCAAAAGAGAAACATCAAATGCCAATAAGACGTGTCCTGAACATGTCCCGCTCTTAGTCATTTATTACCACAACCCCCTCTAGCCCTAGCCACGTTAGCACACCTAGGGAGGACGTGGAAACAACAAAAAACTTGCCCTCCAATAAAATACCACATAAGCCATGTGATAACAACCAAAGGGAACAAGCTGCTGGTCAGGTGGCCATGCAAATAAATTTACAAAATCCTATAGAAAATCCCTAGTCTACCAACACCCTCTTAAATCCACCTGATGCCATCCAAACTATATCCACTCCACAGGATTTGCAATCATTCAAATTACACCAACACTCCTCGCTTTTTAATCCCACTAACCAAAGCAAAAATGATCTGATATATTCATCCCTTAGACCAAAAAAAATCCCTCTCAACTATTTACTTACACAATCCGACCTCCTCTCTTTACAATGAACAACCTTCACCAGATTTCACCCTTAGTTGCACACCACCCCCTGTTGTTTGCAACTCAACCAGTTCACCCCATGCACCAACCCCAGTTCTGAATCAAACAAGCGCTACAAGGACAAACAATTATTTTCACCATGAACATCAATGGGGTGTATACTATGGTTATTCTACAAAACTCAAATTTTCTTGCAAAGTTGATAACGGAGGGCCTGCACCTGGCTATGCAGAACTACATGACCATCAATGGATGACGAATGTTTTGGACCCATTAGCCCCAGCAATAGCCTCGGCTCTGTATCACAACCTTCACCCACACTGAAATATCCCACTCATTTCAACCCACCATTGAACTTGAATCCAACACTTCAACTTCCTTTCTACACACCCCGGAAGCCATCAATGCCAACCCACTTTTCTTTCCCTCGCAGCTGATCCCAATTCCGGCTCATGCACCACCACTTCTAGTCCAAATACTACATTTTCAAAAATCCACTCCAACTCAGACACCACCAATCCAAGTCCCTATATCAGCAGTCCAGATCCCCCCACCCTAAATGGCAGTTCAGGTGCCAACGGAAAATCCCGAACCTCCCTCAGAACTAGTTATATCCGTACTCTTGGTCAAAAATCCTTTAAAGTGGAATATTTTTTGTTTATCCATCCTGATTTTAAAAACATAGTCCAGGATAGTTGGCTTAATAGGGATCTTAGTGAGGCTACTGCACAGTTCATTATTAAAGCTGTTGACACCTAATTTTTGCTCGTCGTGCTTATAATTAACTTTTTGGGGGTCTAATACGTTAAAGAGCACGAAATAACATTTTTAAACATTTTACATTTTTCGACAATTTATCGATAATTATTCTTAGTTTAGGAATTTTATCAATTTATTGTCATTTTTTAAGAATCATTATTTTTTTGCACATGTACAGCGTAATACTACGATTTTTGTGCTATTAATAATTGTTTCTTAATTTTACAGCGTGTACGTTTTTACATCTTATACATTAATACTTAGGTTTTTATTTATATACATACATTATTATTTATACATATATTAGTAATATATATTTTATTAAATCATTACAAGGTACGAAGAATTAATCTTAAATGCGGAGAAAGAATTCAATCAAGTCAAGGTCTTGTCACATTTTAAAAAGTTGACATTTGAAGTGATGGGTTGGGTTCTTCATCCATTGGTTAATACATTTTTACACATGAGTTAAAAGGGATAAAGGGGACAAGGGGGTGCATTCTTTTATTTTTTGGATAATAAATGGGGTCATTTTATATTATAAGTAAAAGGGAGGGGGGGCTTTCTATTTTTCATGTACATAATTTTAGATTTTTGTTTATAGTCTTTTATTTTTTTTCCCAATTTTCTCTCGTGAGCTCAAAAGCTGCTTCTCCTCTTTCAACAGCCTTCTTCTTCACTATCATCTCCAGTGTGTTCACCGGAATCTGGCGAAACTCCGGCAGCCCCTCCCCACGAAACAAATAACCCAACAACCCCACAAACCACCACTACCACAGCTCCCATTTCATCTCTCCCCATCTCCTTTCTCACTCCCCACCGCCGGCATAACGGTAGAGCTCCGCTGAACGAGCTCCGGCCATGAACTAAACATCAAACAGCCTGCACTCCTCTATCTATCCTCTTCTCCCAACTTTTAACCATTCACGATAACACCCCTAAGAAAAACAGATCCGGCCAAAAGAGGTTCTACGCCGCCAGGCTCCGGAAAGCTCCAACCAAGAGGCTTCGACGCCCTTCTCCCTTCCCTCTCTGTCTCACCACTATGTACGCCTAAAAATGAGTTGTGTTTGTCCTTAAGTTGTGGATCTGGCTGGAAAACACAGTCCGGTGACCCTTTGTGTTTAGCTTTGTAGTTTCTACGATGAAAAGGTCGTGGAAGCAATGCCATTTGACGCCGCCTGTACTGTCCAACGCCATTAACGTTGGCGAGAGTACTGTTCGTTGTTTACCCTATAATAACTGTGTTCTTTCTCTGTCTTTGTTGATTTCCATTTTTTCTCTGTGTGGTACTATTTTTTTAGTTTCCAGGAAACCCATTTTCCCCCTTCAAACCTGAACGGAGTTGAATTTTCAGGTGATTGTTTGAGTTCTCTGGCTAGTGTTGTTTAATGATTTGTGTTTGCTCTTGCTTTCTGCATTTTTGGACTGATTTTTGATTTTCCAGCGACGAACTTTGCTTTGTTTAGCCACTGCTCGTTGTTATTTTTGTTATTTGACTGTTTTATATTGCCGTTTGCTAAAATAAATGTTGGTTTTGTGCCTACTCACTATTATCACGCTGCCCGAGACTGTTATTGATACTGTCACACCTTTTACCACTTTTACTAAACTGATTGGCGAATACTAAACCCAAATGGCCAATGAAGACATTTCCGTCTGATTTTCAAGGCCTCCTTTGCACAAAAGACGGGTTTTTCTTTTAAATTTATTTATTATTTTTTTAATTCATTCAATAGTTATTTATTCTCTTACTAACATTTTTACGAAATGTTTATATAGGTACTGGGAGATACATCTTGAAGAAGACGCTCAGAAGGAACCTGAATCACTGTTTGTATTTACTTTCCACGGTCTTTATAACTGTACAAAATATAAACTCGTAGTACAGTGGAAACTTTATTTTTGGAATGACTGGCTGATATATTTATTTACTTGTCGCCTTGTTTGTTTAACTTAAAATATTCCATTCGCTTTAGGCAAGACTTAGGCCGTCAATACTGTCATAAATAGACTAAATTGACTTGGTATAAACACTTTGTTAATTAAATTCACACTTTTGGCGTTTAGGCAAAAATACTAGTTCATCCTTTATTTTATATTATTTATACACTTTTAACACAACGTACATTTTATATTTTTTTGTATACACTAATACACATTTTAGTTAAGTTAAATCCATATTTTTGATGTCAGGTAAATATTAGGCCGTCCATTTACAAATCTTTTATTCTTTAAAGGCATTATATCTTTTCACTCATTTTTTATACATAATTCATTATACTTATTTTTTACCAACACTTTTACAATTCTTTTGTTCCTTGTTCTTTTGATAGGATATTCATTAAATATACACTCTTTTACGAAACGGTAGAAACAAGTCAAATTGACTTCACCTTTTTTTTTTTTTTTTTAATTCTTTCGTTATATAAATGTAAAACACTGATGAATATTCTTAAATTCTTTTTGCATTCTTTATGAACTAATATAAATATTTATACAATTCTTTATACATTTTATGTTTGATATACACTCTTTTATACTTGAAATACATTCTTTATATATTTAATATACATATATTCTTCTGTATACATGGACACACATTCTTTATATACTTGATATATTTATTTTACATACTCTTACATTTTTTTTATACATTCTTGATATAGTTGTATACATTCTTTATACTAACAGATATACACTCTTTATATACTTATGACGTACATTCTCTTTATACTCTTTTATATATTCTGTTTTAATAAACATTCTTTATAAATACTTGATATGGTGGTGAAAAGAGTTATGTCAGAAATGGACAAGGAAGAGGTCGTGGCACTCGTCGCAGAAGAAGGAGCATTGGCAACAACTTCAACATTGAAGGGAGAAGCCAACAACAATTTAGAGGTCGTGGTCGTGGACAAAGAGGAGAAAGAGGATGTGGCTATTATCAGGGTACAAATGAAACAAGGTAAGATAAATCTAAAGTTGAGTGCTACAACTGTCATAAAATTGGACATCACTCTGGGGATGTCATAGTAATGTTAAAGAGAAAGTTAACCTTGTTGATGACAAGAAAGAAGAAGATAAGTCAACATTGTTAATGGGACTCAAAGAAGAAGATAAGGATGATTGTAGTTCGTGGTATCTTGCTAATGGAGCAAGCAACCATATGTGTGGATGTGAAGACATGTTTGTGGAGCTCACTAAGAAGGTGACAGACAACGTGTCCTTTGGAGATACTTCAAAGGTAGAAATGGAAGGAAAAGGTACAATTCTGATCTCCTGTCAAGATGCTGACCAGAAGTTAATCAAGATGTTTATTATGTGGCAAAATAGAAAAGTAATATCTTGAGTTTGGGCCCACTTCTTGAAAAAGAATATGATATTCATATGAAGAATATGCATTTTTGGCGTAGCGATTCAAGTGGGAAATTAATCGCAAAAGTGTGTTTGGCAAAGAATAGATTATTTTCTTTGAATCTTAAGACCAGCAAATTAAAAGACCGGGGGGGGGGGGGGGGGGGCGGGGGCGCGAGGCGAAGCATTTTACGCATCAAGGGATGAGGCGTAAATCTCGAGACTGGGGGCATAAGTCCCATGGATTTACAGGGTGTATGTCTCATGTATCTTCAATTTTATTATTTTATTTCTAAAAAATATACAAATGTAAAGTTTTTATTAGAATTATGCGACTAAATTGAAATAAATCACCAATAATATAAAAATTATTATTATAATTATTATTTGTCAAAGGTCACAAAACAAAAATTTGACAATAGCCTAGACAATCTTTAAAATGAAATCTTCATTCACTTCATCATCAATCTCCAAATCTATTAGTCCTTCCCACCCTCAACTAATATTTGCACTGAATTTTATTTTTATATTCAAAGAAGGAGAAGGGAAAAAAGTGTAAGAGCAATGACAAAAAATTGATGAAATTGCTTCAGGAGCATAGTACTATGAAATCTCTATCATATCAATTTCAGACATAATCATCTAAAAAATATATTTATGGAGATATTATATGAGAGTTGCTTTCTTTATTTATATATTTGAGGAAAACAACATGATAACATCAAGTATAAATATTATTACAACAATAACAAAAATCATAATCTAGAGCAAAAATACTTTTAAAACAATAAAAATTAAATTAACGCCCCGGATGTACTCCTTTACTCTTGGGGCTTACGCTTTCTGCTCCCGGGACTTACGCTTTTGTGCCCGGAACTTACGCCCCAAATTCTAGGGTGTACGCCCTATAGATCTACGCCTTTCATTTGCGCCCCGGAACATTTTTGGTACGCCCCGCCCTTTCGCTCCGGGACTCGCCCCGTAAATGCCTCTGAAAGCACTGCTTAAGACAATTAATGTAATGTGTTTGAAAGCTAATGTGCAAGATGAATTATGGTGTTGGCACATGCGATTTGAGCACTTAAATTTTGAAGCACTTAAAACAATAGGTGAAAAGACATGGTACGTGGAATTCCTTCAATCAACCATCCCAATCAGTTGTGTGAACCTTGTCTTCTCGGAAAACATGTAACGAGGAGTTTTCGAAGGAGGCCACGTCAAGAGCAGCCAAGCCACTCCAACTTGTTCACACCGATGTGTATGGTCCAATCAATCCACCTTCTTCTGGTAAAAGTAAATACTTCTTGCTGTTTATTGATGATTTCAGTAGAAACACTTGGGCGTATTTCCTGAAGCAAAAATCAGAAGCTTTTGCTACATTTAAAAATTTCAAGGCACTTGTAGAAAAAGAGAGTGGCTATGAAATAAAAGGTTTAAGGTCCGATAGAGGAGGCAAATTCAATTCAAAAGAATTTATTGGCTTTTGTCAGTCTCATGGAATTCGTCACCCTCTAACGATATCTTACTCACCCCAACAAAATGGAGTTGTGGAGAGAAAGAAGAGGAAAATTCTTAATATGGCAAGATGCATGTTGAAAACTAAAAATATGCCAAAAGAATTTTGGCCAAGGCTGTTTCTTATGCAGTGCATTTGAGCAACAGCTCTCCAACAAGAAATGTTAGAGATCAAACACCTCAAGAAGCATGGAACGGAAGAAAGCCAAGTGTTGAGCACTTGAGAATATTTGGGAGCATAGCCTATGCTCATGTGCCACATCAAGGGAGAGCGAAACTTGACGATCGGAGTGTTAAGAATGTGTTTGTTGGCTATGACACAAATTCAAAAGGATACAAGTTATACAAAGCAAGCAACAATGAAGTGGTGGTGAGTCGTGATATTGAATTTGTTAAAGAAGCGATGTGGAATTGGGAGGCTCAGGAAGAAAGGACATATGATTTTCTTTCATACTTTGGAGATGACGAAGAATAGAAGACCATGGCACCTGCACAGGATGCAACCCCACCTCATTCTTCTTAAAATGTTGCATCTTCTTCTTCTCAAGAAGGTTCAAGTGAAAGGCCACAAAGGATGAAGAGAATCCAAGAGTTCTACGATGATACAAAAAAAGTTACTAATTTTGATTTTTTGTATTGTCTCTTTGCTAATAGTGAACCAATGAATTTTGATAAAGCTGATGCAGACAAAAGGTGGAGACAGGCCATGAAGGAGGAGATCAAGGCAATAGAGAAGAACAACACTTGAGAATTAACAACTCTTCCCAAGGGTCATCAAGCAATTGGTGTCAAATGGGTATACAGGGCAAAGAAGAATGCTCATGGAGATGTGGAGAGATACAAGGCAAGATTTGTGGCTAAAAGCTACAAGCAAAGGCAAGGCATTGACTATGAGGAAGTTTATGCACCGGTTGCCCGCATGGAGACTATCCATTTGCTGATCTCTTTGGCAGCACAAATGAAGTGGAAATTCCATCAACTGGATGTCAAGTCGGCATTCCTGAAGGGATATCTTGAAGAAGAAAAAGTCTATGTTGAGAAACCATTGTGCTTTGTAGTCAAAAATCATGAACACAGAGTGTTGAAGCTGAAGAAAGCTTTATATGAATTAAAGCAAGCTCCACGAGCGCGAAATAGTCGTATTGACAAGCATTTTTAAGACAATGGGTTTACTCGTTGTCTCCATGAATATGCTCTTTACATTAAAGTTCATACTAATGGAGATATTCTGCTTGTTTGTCTTTACGTTGATGATCTTATTTTGACGGGTTATAACGCAAGTTTGTTTGAAGCTTTCAAGAAAGTTATGTCCCTTGAGTGCGAGATGACAGACATAGGGCTCATGTGATATTACTTGGGCCTAGAAGTGAAGCAAATGGAGGAAGGAATCTTCATATCTCAAGAAGCTATACAAAGGAGATTTTGAAGAAGTTCAACATGTTCGATTGCAACCCCGTGAACATCCCAATTGAGAGTGGAAAAAAATTGTGAAGGTTTGATGATGGAGAAAAGGTAGACTCTACTCTTTTTAAAAGTCTCGTGGGAAGTCTAAGGTACGTGACCTGTACGAGGCCAGATATACTCTTCGCAGTTGAAGTAGTAAGTCACCTCATCGAAGCACCTACCTCCACTCACTTGAAGGTCGCTAGAAGACTTCTTCATTACCTAAAAGGTACTATAGACCTTGGGTTGTTTTATACTTCTTCTAATGACTTTAACATTGTGGGCTTTCGTAATAGTGATTATGCGGAAAATATTGATGATAGAAAAATCACAATTAGTTTTGTGTTTTTCTTGGATGATTGTGTTATCTCTTGGAGCTCGAAGAAGCAATCCATTGTTACTCTCTCGATTTGTGAAGCCGAATATGTAGCAGCAACATCATGTACGTGTCACGCTATTTGGTTGAGAAGATTGTTAAAGGGGCTCAATTTATCACAAATAGAAACCAGAACAATTGTGTTGACAACAAATCCATCCAAGCACTTTCCAAGAATTCGGTGTACCATGATTGAAGCAAGTATATAGACACAAGGTATCACTTCATCAGGGAAAGCACTGCCAAGAAGGAGGTAGATCTCAAGTATATGAAATCTCACGATCAAGTGGCACTTATTTTTACAAAGCCTCTCAAGTTTGAAGATTTCCAAAGATTGAGATCAGATCTTGGAATGATAAAGAAAAATAAAAAATAAGGGGGAGATTTGTGGACCCAAAATAAAATAAATAAAAAGAAAATAAAAAAGATAAAAGAAGTGGCAACTTGTTGTCACAAGTTGCAAAAGTTGTAACACAAGTATTGATTTGCAATTGTAGCAAATTGATTTGCATGTTGTAGAAAAAAGTAAGCCATCCGATTGGTCCAATGGTAGGCAAGTTCTGCTATAAATAGATGGCTTCTGTTTCAGTTTTAAGATACACCAACAGGAGCGTATTACATAGAGAGTTGAGAGCAGTTCATAGACTGTGGTAGAAACTAGTCTGTGAAGAAAAATAGAATGTGTAAGCGAGTGTTATAGTGAGGTGTCTAAAATAAAGAGAGTTATTTTCTTGGAGTGTAGTGTAGTCTTTTGACACTACCAAGTTGTAATATTTTTCCTATAATGGTATTGTATTGCTCCTCTCGTGTATTGTATTTTCTCCACGTTTAAAAGATTTGGTGTCGTTGTTATTCTCTTGTTCTTGCTATTTAACGTGGATATTATTCGTGGGTGGGATTATTATTTTCCCAACATTGTCTATGTGATTGTGGTTCTATGGAGACTGCTCAACATTTGTTTGTGGATTGCAGTTGGTTCAAAATAGTTAGGGAGGCATTGCTACAATGGATTGGCATGTAGAAGCAACCTGGCAATGTGAGAATTGTTGGCTAGAATAGAGGAAAACATTAGAAACAGATACAAAAGGAGATTGCAGCTGCTATTTGTGAGGCTATGGATTATCATACATGAAGGGCTCGAAATTGAAAATTGTTCTAAGGCGTAACTCTATATACTGAGAGGGCGGTGGATCAAATCAAGGATTTAGTAGATAGGTTAACTTTACCATACTTTTGTAATAAATTAAATAGAGGTAGAGATTTTTCACACAAAGAATACACATGTAATTAGTCTTTCTGCTGGAGGCTTAAGCTTTATTCACCCTCTCTATAAGGAGGTAGTGAGTTAGGTGCTATTTCGGTTGTTCTTTTGTTTGTCAATGGTACTATTTACAGTGTTACAAAAAAAAAAAAAAAAAAAAAAAAAAAAAAAAAAAGGATACGATTCATATAAATGATTGTAACTTCGTTACTAATCTCATATGTTAATTTTTACAAATTCATATAAAAGAAGAATCATATAATTGAGAAAATCATCGTAATGAACCATGAAATCCACGGGTAAACAAAAAGGTCTCCAACAAACTAGAACAAGCAATAAGAATATAAGAAGATGCTGACTAATTGGATTCCGAACTCCCTAAAGTAATTAAAGAACTTGACTCTCTTCTCAGAGGCGAGCTAGAGATGTATGGGTTCGGCAGAATCTGACGGAGCTCAGTAATTTTGGATTAAATAAATTATGAATTTAAAATTTAAAAACTTAATAGGACTAGAATTTTGAAGCTTTAAATGTTGATTCCGTCTCAACTTCTCAGTCAATCTTTGCCCTCATGTATTTACCATATGCTTCTATCGACACAAACTCAAATTTTACTCCAGCACTTGTATCATTTATTCACCAACGATACCAATAAGATCGCTTCATATTTGTTCTCTATCTGTCCTCCATCGGTAACATGGATAATTTTTCTTTTTGATGCGTCACTTTTAACAAACAAATAAACAATACCCAACATTCTTCTTGATGAATTGTCACCTATCATTTTTCAATTTCAAACTTCAGCACTATTTTCTTAAACGGGAACCGTCAAAATTCTGATCATGGTGCTACTTTCCATATCATTTGTTTTCTTTTCCAGCCATGGTTGCCTAAATAATTTTTTGGTAGATCAGAATGCTTTGATGGAAACAACAATCTAGAATCACAAGTTAAATCAATAGACAATAATAAATAAGATTAACCTTGATCCATTGTGGAGTATCTTTTGAGGAAGCCAATCAACTATTGAAACTCGGGTGATGATCTTCTAAGTCTAAGATACGTTCCTTTTGGTTTCTTCTCAGTGATGGATTAGAGAGGAAAGAAAAGCGTACATGACTTAGGGACTGAACCGTGTATTAATAAGAGTCTTTTCAAAAGGTACCTTTTCAGAAATATCCCTTACGAAGAGGCAGCTCTTCAGTTATAGCCCATCAAAATAACTGAAAGGTTAAATGGGTATCTACACATTTAAATCCCATACTTGTTAAATAATATTTCTATAGCCCATATTATTAATACTTTATTAGATCAAAAAAATGAACTCCTTATTGATAGCAAACCT
Organism: Lycium ferocissimum; assembly: GCF_029784015.1. Classification (NCBI taxonomy): domain Eukaryota; kingdom Viridiplantae; phylum Streptophyta; class Magnoliopsida; order Solanales; family Solanaceae; genus Lycium; species Lycium ferocissimum. The sequence goes on from NC_081347.1 coordinate 50,133,370, forward strand.
ATGTATAATATATTAATATATGAGTCTAGTAAAATATAAAATTACTAACAATCTCCCACTTTGGACTACATATATTTCTGAAAAATTATACATATCTAAAACTTTATAGTGCAGAAACTTATCTCAATTGAAATATCTCAAAACAATCTGGTCCATCGATAATACCACATAGGATCAAATCGGTTTTTGGTAACATATGCATAACTAAACCCATCAGTGGTCACATACATTAGCAAAATCAATGACATGGATCAAGGAAGGATGCATAGCATGGAAATTGCATATAAATTGATCTAGTCACGTCTATTTCCAACTGGTCCTACATTATGACTTATATAGTTAAAAACACTTTCTTATACTTTATGCAAAATTGCAGTAGAAAGTCAATATCTTTATTTTCAGAGTTCTCAAGATACATACATATATCATAATATTCATAAAACTTTAGCCTGTATAGAAATAAACTTAAACATGTCAAACGCATAAATAAAATAGTAAACTCCCACTAAAGCGCCTCATCGTAGAGTTTAACAACACCCATATGAGCAATATGCTCATGAAATCTTTAGGTGGAAAATCCTTAGTGAGCGGATCCGCAATCATTGAGTTTGTACTGACATGCTCTATTGACACAAGAAGACTCTGAACTCTTTCCTTCACAACCAGAAACTTGATGTCTATATGCTTTGATTTTGATGAACTTTGGTTGCTCTCTGAATATAACTCAGCGGATTTATTATCACAATAAAGTTTCAATGGTCTTTCAATGCCACTGACTATCTGCAGCTCCGTGATAATGTTTAGTAGCCATATTCCCTGATTTGATGCTTCATAACAGGCTATGAATTCAGCTTCTATGGTAGAAGAAGCTATTAGTGTTTTGTTTGATACTTTTCTGGGAAATAGCTCCTCCAGCCATCATGAAGACATAACCTGATGTAGATCTTCTACTATTAAGACATCCAGCAAAATATGAATCAGAATATCCCACGATCTATAAATGATTTGACCTCCGATAAGTGAGCATGTAATCTTTAGTTCTCTGAAGACACCTTATAACCCGTTTTGCGGCTTTCCAATGATCCATTCCCGAGTTACATAATTATCTGCCCAACATTCCCACTATGTACGCTATATCTGGACGCGTACAAACTTGTACATATATAAGATTTCCCATTGCTGATGCATATGGAATATTGTCCATCTCTTTATTCTCTATGTCCAGCTTTGGACATTGGCGCAAACTAAATTTATCATCCTTTGCCATAGGTGTATCTCCTGGTGCACAATTTTGCATTCTAAATCTATTGAACACCTTATCAATATAAGTCTTTTGTGATAGTTCAAAAATATTTCTGGTACGATCTCTATGAATCTGTACACCCAGAACATAGGACGCTTCACCAAGATCTTTCATTTCAAATTTACTGGATAGAAACTTCTTGGTTTTATGCAATAGGCCTACATCACTGCTTGCTATCATCAACATATTGCATGGGGATAATGAATTTGCTCCTACTGATCTTGAGATATATGCACTGATCAACATTATTTTCCTTAAAACCAAACGAGGTTATCACCTGATCAAACTTTCGGTACCATTGACGGGATGCCTATTTCAAACTGTAAATGGACTTCTTAAGTCTACATACAAGGTGATTTGAATCTTTGGACTCAAAGTTCTCTAGTTGCACCATGGATATCATTTTTTCAATGTCTCCATTGAGAAATGCAGTCTTTACGTCCATTTGATATAGCTCTAAGTCATAATAAGCTACAAGTGCCATGATGATTCTAAAAGAGTCTTTCGACGAAACAGGAGAGGAAGTCTCTTTAAAATCTATTCCTTCCTTTTGAGTGAATCCCTTGGCAACTAGGCGTGCTTTATATCTTTTGATGTTACCTTTCGAATCACGTTTGGTTTTGAAAATCCATTTACAACCAATCAGTTTCGATCCTTGCGGTAACTCGACAAGATCCCAAACACCATTGTCTTCCATAGAATCCATCCCATCTTTCATGGTTTCATTCCACTTAGTAGAGTTTCAACATGATTTTGCTTAAATAATAGTCATAGGATCATCTTCAATCAAAATCATGTTCTTGGAGATAAACAACATAGTCATCCGAGATTGCATTTCTCCTTTCTCTGCTAGATCTTCTTTTTGGCACTCCAACTTGAGGTTGTTGGGATACATCAACTTGAACAGATTGGTTCCTCAATTGAAGTGGCATTTGTCATAGGTATAATTGCATTTTCTTCAAAGTCCTGATTTACTGGTTGAAAAGTGCCAGGTAAAGCTACATAGTCACTTTCAACTGTAATTGTAGAAGGAATGTTAATGAATTCCTCTTCAAACACAACTTGCCTATTTTAAACACTCCCGCAATAATCAACATGCTCAATAAATTTAGCATTCCCAATTTGGAAAAAGGATCTATTTGAGGGGTCATAAAATATTAAACCTCTCGACCTTTCTGAGTAACCTAAAAGTAGCAACTAATTGTCCTTGAATCCTATTTTTTTTCATTAGGCTCGTAAGATCTAGCCTCCGCTGGACACCCCCCAGATATGTAAGTGCCTAATACTAGGTTTTCTACATGTCCACAACTCATATGGGGTTTTTAGCTACTGATTTTCTTGGATTTAATATATAAACTGCAGTCTTTAATGCTTCTCCCCAAAGCGAATCAGGTAAAGAAAAATGACTAATCATACTTTTCACCATATCCTTAAGAGTTTGGTTTTGTCTCTCAGCTATACCATTTTGATTTGGAGTTCCCGGCATAGTGTATTGAGGAACAATTCCACGCTCTGTCAAATATTTCACAAAAGGGCCTGGACGTTGTTCACTTGATCCATCGTATCTGCCGTAATATTCTCCTCCACAATCAGATTTGATAACTTTAGTTTCTTACCTAATTGATTTTTAGCTTCAGCTTTGAAAATTTTGAAAACGTCCAAAGATTGTGACTTCTCATGAATTAAATACATGTAGCCATATCGAGAGTAATCATCTTTAAAGTTGATAAAATATTGTTGGCCATTATAGGAAGCCGTAGGGAATGGACTGCAAATAACTGTATGTATTGACTCTAAAGGTTCTTTACTCCTATAAGCATCCTTTTTCCTTATATTTGTTTGTTTTCCCTTTATGCCTTCTCTATAGATTTGAAATTTTGATAAGTCAGGGGAATCAAGAATTCCTTCTGACACAAGCCTTTGGATTCTTTGTTTTGAAATTTGACCCAACGCTTATGCCATAACATTGATGAATTCTCATTTGTGAATCTACGCTTAGTACCAAAATTATTTGAATGCAGATTTTCATTACTGCATAAGGCTTGAATGTCTAATCTATATAATATATCAACCAGAGTACCACTTCCAACAACATTAGAATTTAGAGAAATACTACAAATTCCTTTTCCAAAAGAACAAGTATATCCGGATTTGTCCAAACAAGAAATAGAAATCAAGTTCCGTCTAAATGAGGGTACAACAAATGTTTCCTCTAATTCCAATTAATAACCAGTATCTACTAAAATTCTATAGACACAAATAGCCTCCATAACTGTCTTATTGCCATTTCCCACATAGATGTATCTTTCAGCATCAATTGGCATTCGACTCCTTAGGCAGTCCTGCATAGTGACACTTATGTGAGTAGTTGCACTCATATCTATCCACCAAGTGTCAGTAGGTACCATAGCCAAATTAACTTTTGAACAAATAAAATTGAGAAGTTTACCTTTCTTTTTAAGCCAGGCAGCGTATTTGGAACATTCTTTCTTCATGTGACCAACCTTCTTGCATAAGTAGCAGGGGTCTTATTTCTTTTGATCCTTAGGTTGTGATGTTCCTTCGTCTACAGTTTCTTTATGCTTACTTCTTTTTTGCTTACGTGAGGCATTTTTAGTTCCATAAGTAGATGCAAAATGAGCACTTTAAATTTTCTCTTGTTTGAGTGTATCTTCTTCTTGTGCACATTAAGCTATCAACTTATTCAAAGTCCATTTTTCCTTTTTGGTATTAATGAAACTTTGAATTAACTAAATTGTGCAAGAAGAGAGATCAAAACTAGGTGTACAATTATGTCATCAGACAACTAAAGCTTAAATTTCCTTAATTTTCACACAAGATTAGACATTTCCATAATGTACTCCCTTATATTTCCTTTGCCTTTATATCACGTTGAAACAATCTTATTCAAAATAATACTTGTTTCAACCTTTTCATTGGCAGCGAATCGGTCTGCGATTTCCATTAGGAAACTTTTGGCATCTTTATCCTCTGTTATACAGCCCCTTAAGGATTCCGGAATCGAGTGTTGCATCATCATCAAACTCATGCGATTTGATTGCTCCCACTTCTCGTATGTGGCCATTTGTTCGGTAGTGCTATTATCGGTCAAGGAAACTGTAACGACCCATTTGGTCATTATAGTATTTTTACCCATTTAACCTTGTTGACCCTTTCCCCGAGTCCCATTAGTATGATCTATGACTTAATGAAGTCACTGGGTTGGTTCCCGCAAGGTTCAAGTGTAAATTGAGTCATTAATGGAGAAGCTAGTTAAGTTAGCGAGTTAGAGTTGACCACGGTAAACACCGGGTTAGGATGACCCTGTGTCAATGTTTTGTGAGTTCCAACATATTAATATGATGCTTTTGAACTATTCCACAAGTTTTGGTGAGGTTCCAAAGAGTTTCAGATGGGTTTGAGTTTTGTCGCGCTCCTATTCGATGTTTTCACCATAGGTCTGTGGATAGAAATGGCACCAGATTGATCAAACGACCTTTGTTTTGCATGACATTTGAACCATTATATCCATATCGAAATTATGAAGCCATAGCAAAAAGAATCGTCGCGCTCCAGATGAGGGAATTATGACAATTTTAGTGCGGACTGTTCCAGCAGGTCCACTATAGCGACCAAGAGGCCGCTATAGCGGTACTGCTGCAGTGGTCTAGAGACTTCCACAGCGACCAACGGGGTCAGAAAATCCTATTTTTATATCCCAACTTCGAACCATTACCCACAAGATCCCAAAGTCATTTTTCAAGAGAGAAAGAGGCAAAAATCATCCCATTCTTTCGTGAAAGCATCTTAGAGGGTAAGTCCCCATCTTTATTTGTTCCTTTTCTTTTCTTCTCCAAGTTCCATGATTATTTTAAAGCTCCATTAATGGTGGGTGCAAGATTAGAACCCAAAAATTGATGAAATCTTCAATAGTTGAGGGGTTGGGAGATAACAATGGAAAATCATTCACAAGCACTTTGGGGTAAGATTCTAACCTAGTATTCATTAGTTAATTGTCAATTATTATGATCTCATAGTCATCCTACACACTAATTCTGAAGAACAAATGGGTTAAGAATTCTAGGGCTAAAAATAGAAAAGAAGAATTTGGATATCTTGCGATGAATAGAATTCCATGAAATTAAGATTGAAGGTTAACTAGATGATGGGTAACATAATTGTGCACTAAATTTTTCGTTTTACCCTCATGAACCCGGATTCACATTGTAGGGGTATTTTGGGTATTTTTCTAAAATATAGTATTATGGTTATCATTGGACTCGTTTACACTCGTAGAGTACTATTTTGACTATGTAGTATCTGAATTTTTAATAAAATTACAGTTTTGCCCTTGTGGCTCGGGTTTGGCTATTTTAGATCCATTTTTGAATTTTGGGTAAAACTATGTCAATTTGGGTATTCTTAGATTCGTATTCTGACATAGAATTCATATTTGATAGACGTTAATCATTTTGAGGTTCTCCAAAGAGGAAGGCAAGGCTAAGGTTTAGCGATTCGATCGTTGTTGCTCGGCATTCCAGGTAGGTTACGACTTACTTTAGTTAGACTTTGATTAGCAAAACGTATGTATTGTGTAGAATTGATGGGAGAAAGCATGATTAGGTCTTCGGACATGGTGTTTTGGTTGGATACTTGCTAGGTTGGTATGACTTCTAATTTTGTGGGCTAGTCGCCATTACTTTATGTATTGAAATATGAGGTGTAGTTGTATTCATACTGTGGCGATTCAGGATGGATTTCTATTAGGGTGATTGTTGTTGATGGTGGCTTGTTTCCCTGTTATTGTGATTAGACTTATGGCTTAAATTGTCGTGTTGTACTCAGTTTTATCTTATTGTGACATACATTATCGGAGAAAAGAAGGAAAATGAGTTTAGGCGTGAATTTTGATATAAACTTATGATAGTACGTAGATGAAAACTTGATGTATGATTTACTGTTGATGATAATATATAGAAAAGTGAAGCTTCTTGGTCATACAAGACTTAGTTGTGAGGCGTACTTGCTATATGAGGAAGTAAAGAGGGACATAGACTCTTATGTTGGTTGAGATGGTTTGTATGATTCATTTCATGGTTGAGTTAATCTAAGTCTTGATATAACTTGTGGGTTTGTGACTTTTACCTTCACTGTTGCTTTATTGGTTTGCATTGATTTACCATGTTTACACTCATTTATGCATTCATACCCTCATAAATGATGGAAATGGTTCGGAAACGATTCATGAAAGACTTGTGGCATGATGCCTTGTGTTTGACATTGATATTGCTAATTGTTCATGGTCCATACATACTAGTGAACTGGAATACGTTGAGACATACATTGTGATGTGAAATTAGTGAAAAATTTAATATAATCTACTTGTTGAACTTGTGATACTATTTGATACATGGTACTTGATGAATTGATCATTGAGAGTGATGTAACTGTGTTACTAGACATATGAAAAGACTCATTTGATCGGGGGTGAGAATGTGGGCTCGTGGTCCGAGGTTCATTCGGGAAACGAGGGATATATTAATATGGCCCGCGTCCAAGGTTCTTTTCGGAGCGGAGGTTTATGCTCGGGTCCAAGGAGTGGATCCGGAATGAGTGGTACATGGACACCATAGGTCCCCTATAGGTCATGACTACTGAACTATGACATCAGTGGCATGTGTGTACAGTGTGTATTTGGCCAGGGTATTGCATTGCACATCATCATATTTTGCATTGCACATCATTACATTTTATTCTTCATTATTATATGGTTCATTTAGTTCTGATTTTGGTTTGTTTGCTGAAATGGCTGTTGTGGTATTGATATGATCATTGACTGAGTTAAATTGTGGATTAGTGACTCTATCTAGGGAAGGAACTTGGACCTGTGATTATCAGGTGAGATTATTGAAACTTGACAGGCTTGTGGGTTAGAAGCTTCATCTTAGGTTGTGACTTTGTTATGGGATATTTTTTGACTTGGATTTGAATATTAAGTGCATATCTGTTTATCTTGTTGATTTTAAACTTATATGCGCGAACTAATCTTAGTCGGCCTATGATGCTTACCAGTACATAGTGTTTGTACTGATACCAGTGTTTTAAAAGGCAGTGTCAGGACTTGTCCCAGGGGTCGCCTCGGGGCAGGGCAGTGGCAAAACACCCCGGGACTAATTTGTGGGGCTTAGTTCCTATGAGGCTTATGCCCTAAGCGCCCGACCGTATGCCCTAAACACGCCTAACGCCCAACGCCTGGGGCTCGCCTAACAGTTCTTACACAAATTATATTTTAAATTCCTTAATTAAAATCATTCACCCTCATAATTGTTCAACAAAATAATGATACTTAATAATTTTTCATCTATAGAAATAGAAGATTGGGTATAACTCAAGTAACAAGTCGTAGTATTGGATATTTACTATTTGAGAATGTCGTGAGGGTGAATATTACTTAATATTTTTTTTAAAAAACACATAGCGGAATTGTACATTTTCACTTGTCATTGGTCTTAAGTCCTGTGTATCAGAATTATCATAGTATAGTTTTAATTTTTGTTCATGAAGAAGTAAAGTTTTAATTGTAATATTGATAAATTTTATTGATTATTTGCTTATAGGGAGATAAAATAAAAAGTATGATAGTAATAGTGTTTTAAGAAACTGTCATTTTTTCAGTGTTTGAAAGTTAAGATGTTAGAATTGATTTGCATTTCATAATAGCTTTTATTTCATTGTATTGTTTATACTTGTAAAATTATGTTATATATAATTACAAATTGTAAGTGGCGTATAATGGATTGCTTTCATTAGTTTTTGTGAGGATCAAGCACACACACACACACATATATATAAAATTCATTTATTTACAGTTTTCTTTTATTTTTTATGTAATTTTACCTATTTAAAAATATTTATTGTAATTATATTATTTTAAGAAATACTAAAAATTAAATACCCATGGGGCTTACGCCCTGTGCCTCGAGGCTTACGCCTCGTCGAGGCATATGTAAAATGCCCCGCCTTACGCCCCCGCTTTTTAAAACACTGACTGATACTACCTTGCTACACCCTTTTTGAGTGCAGATTGTGTTCCAGAGATTTTATCCAGATTATATCTCTAGCTTGATGCTAGTTTGCTTGATCAGATCCGAGGATGGGCTTCTATCCATGCCATGCCACCTGAAGATCTCTCTTTCCAGATGTCTATTTTTATTACAGACATTATCAGTTATTATATTTGAGATGTACTTCATTCTTTAGACATTGTTGGTTAGAGTCCTTGTACGATGACTTTCAGATTTTGTAGGTGTAATAGTTAGACTTCCGCACTTATATTATCGCTTAATTATGACTTGTTTTATTTATTCATTCATTCACTTATCTATTGACTGTTAATAAATGATTAAAGAAGTTGAAATTGGCTAATGATTAATGGGTTAACCTGTAAGGGTTCGCCTACTAGTGATAATAAGGTAGGTGCCCGCACGATCGGTAATTAGGGTCGTGACAGTTTGTATCAGAGCCTAGGTTCGTGAATTTCGTTGTACAAGGACGTGTCTAGTAGAGTCTTGTGGATCGGTATGAAGAGCTCCGTACCCATCTGCAAGAGGCTATGGGACATTTAGGAAACTTCCACTTCTTTCATTCGTTCGTGCTACTTCATTCAAATTGGTATCTGGACGATTCTAATTGGTATCTGCACTTCCTTGTATTATTCTTCCACGAATGGTTGAAACCCCTCCCCTAAACTCTTATGCGAGCGGTTTGTGTTATGGCATGGACTGGTATGGTACTAAATGTGTCTTCCTGATTCGGACGCATGATCCAAGTTCAGTTTCCAGTTATGACTTGAAGTTTGGTTGTATTGTGTCCATTTAGGGGGTGACGTAGAAAACTATACCTCTGTTGGGGATTCCGAGGCCATGGGTGAGTCCGTATGGTGTTTTTACGTTAATATACATGTTTTGTTTGTGTATGTGAGGCCTCGGATGAAGTGTTGGGTGGTAGAGTGAAAAATCATGAAAAAATTACGAGCTGCTGCCTCAGTAGTACTGCTGTGGTAGAGGGTATACAGCTGTGGCGGTACCGCTGTAGCGGTGAGTCCCTCACTGCCAGCGGCCGTTTATTATTCGGGTGTCCGCTGTGGCGAAAAATGTACCGCTATGGCGATGTCTCTATAGCGGAACATGGCCCGCCATAGCTGTGGTCAGTTTCTCTGCGGTCCACTATAACGGGCAGTTGGCCGCTATAGTGAGACCGCCGCAGCGGCGTAACGACCGCTGTAGCGGTCAACGGGAAATAGTAAGCTGTGTTTTTAACTTGAATTTGTTTCTTCTGGTGGTGAGTTCCCTTGCCTTATGTTATAATTATCTATCATCTTAGGCTTGAATTAATGGTGGAAATGTATGGGGACTAGTTGGAGAGGATGAGTTTCTACCTTAGCATTGAGAATTGAATAATAGGCTTTAAATATTAGTTTAATTGGTGAGTCTTGCCTATAGTAAGATGGGATTTCATGAGTTAGTAAATCATAAGCTTGAATCTCTAATCTAGCCTAAGATTGATTAAGGATAAAAGGGGGGGATCGTTTGAAACAAGAGCTAATAATTTGAGAGTTATGTTAAGGTTATACAATGTGAAGTCGACTCGAGAGTTATGTATGAATTGGTAAGTTCTAGTATGTCATAGGCTATAGAGGACATTGGTTGGATAACAGAAATGAATACTTTAGTGGTGATTGTGTTACTTATGGCTGGTGAGAGATGATATTATTTATTGTGCTATATTTTCATATTTACCTATGTGGTTATTGAGCTTACTTATATGTCTGTTGGTTGGTGTTCCCGATTTGTATGACATCCTGCTATGGTAAGGCTTATTTTCGAGATCTCTGAGTTAAGTTCCGTCGTATTAAAGTAATGGTGATCTTAGTTAAATTAGTTGTCTAAGTCAGAAAAGGGTTAAGTATGAACTTAGTGAAGCAGGTGTATGAGTCCTGGTTTATTGAGATAGATATGAGGAATAATTAATAAATTGATGGTAGTTGAGATTTGTCTAAGAGTTGATATATTGTTGTGACTTCTTGATAAATAGTAAATTTGTCATAATGTGAGAAATATACGGATGTTAAATAGTTCTGATAGGACGAGATGTTATGAAGAGTGTCCTAACAATTTAGTCTCAAGGAAAAAAGGTAAATGAGTTGGTGGAATGGATAAGGTTGTTGGGTTTCACTAGTCCTTTTGTAGTATTAAGTAAGTGATAGAAGCAAAGAGGTTTGGGTAAGCCCGTGATAAACTATTACTTGGCTTGAATGGTTGATAGGTGAAAGGTTGACATAGTAGTATTAAACAAAGTGTGTCGAGATATGAAAACTTAGTGTAGTGATCTAAGAAAGATTTGTTGTTTACGTTGGTGATCATAAGAGTCTAGAGAAGTTGTAATCGTTAGAAGTATAAATTGGGATTAGTATGATCAGACTCCGATATATTGGATGACGCCTATGTGTTGTAGCAATTCTTGTGGTAGGTTCGAGTACAGAAATATAGAAACTGGGTCTTTTAGCTAAGCTATAAGAAGCTTGACTGGTAAGATGAATGGATAGTGATTAGTGCGCACTTCGAACCGTTGATTTTTCCATGTGGTAATAATGCATGTCCTTGGGTTATCGTCAACCTTCGTACTCTTCTTCTTCGTTCGAGGACGAACGACGGGTAAATTGGTATCTGATGTAACGAATCATTTGGTCATTATAGTGTTTTTACCCATTTAACCTTGTTGACCCTTTCCCGGAGTCCCATTAGTATGATCTATGACTTAATGAAGTCATTGGGTTGGTTCCTACAAGGTTCGAGGCTAAATTGAGTCATTGATGGAGAAGCTAGGTAAGTTAGCGAGTTAGAGTTGACCACGGTCGACGCCGGGTTAGGATGACCAATGTTTTGGGAGGTCCAACATGTTAATATGATGATATTGAACTTTTTCACAAGTTTTGGTGAGGTTCCGAAGAGTTTCAGATGGGTTTGGGTTTTGTCGCGCACCTATTCGATATTTTCGCCGTAGGTCTGTGGATAGAAATGGCTCCAGATTGATCAAACGACCTTTGTTTTGAGTGAAGTTTGAACCATTAGATCCGTATCGAAATTACAAAGCCATAGCAAAAAAGAATCGTCGCGTTTCGCCTCCGGATGAGGGAATTATGCCCTTTTTAGTGCGGACTGTTCCAGCAGGTCCGCTATAGCGACCAAGAGGCCACTATAGCGGTACCGCTGCAGACCGCCGCAGCGACCAACGGGGTCAAAAAGTCCTATTTTTATACCCCAACTCCGAACCATTACCCACAAGACCCAAAGTCAGTTTGCAAGAGAGAAAGAGACAAAATTCATCCCATTCTTTGGTGAAAGCATCTTGGAGGGTAAGTCCCCATCTTTATTTGTTCCTTTTCCTTTCTTCTCCAAGTTCCATGTTTATTTTAAAGCTCCATTAATGGTGGGTGAAAGATTAAAACCAAGAATTGATGAAACCTTCAATAGTTGAGGGGTTGGGAGATAACAATGGAAAATCATTCACAAGCACTTTGGGGGGTAAGATTCTAACCTAGTATTCATTAATTAATTGTCGATTATCATCATCTCATAGTCATCCTGCACACTAATTGTGAAGAACTAATGGGTTAAGAATTCTAGGGCTAAAAATAGAAAAAATGAATTTGGATATCTTGCGATGAATAGAATTCTATGAAATTAAGATTGAAGGTTAACTAGATGATGGGTAACATAATTGTGCACTAAATTTCATGTTTTACCCTCATGAACCCGGATTCACATTGTAGGGGTATTTTGGGTATTTTTCTTAAAGTATAACATTATGGGTATCGTTGGACTCGTTTAGACTCGTAGAGTACTATTTTGACTATATAGTATCTGAATTTTTAATAAAATTACAGTTTTGCCCTTGTGGTGGGGTTTGGCTATTTTAGGTCTATTTTTGAGTTTTGGGTAAAACTATGGCAATATGGGTATTCTTAGATTCGTATTTTGACATAGAATTCATATTTGATAGACGTTAATCATTTTGAGGTTCTCCAAAGAGGAAGTCAAGGCTAAGGTTCGACAATTCGAGACTGTTGCTCAGCATTCCAGGTAGGTTACAGCTTACTTTAGTTAGACTTTGATTAGCGAAACGTATGTATTGTGTAGAATTAATGGGAGAAAGCATGATTAGGTCTTCGGACATGGTGTTTTGGTTGGATACTTGCTAGGTTGGTATGACTTCTAATTTTGTGGGCTAGTCGTCATTACTTTATATATTGAAATATGAGGTGTAGTTGTATTCATACTGTGGCGATTCAGGATGAATTTCTATTAGGTTGATTATTGTTGATGGTGGCTTGTTTCCCTATTATTGTGATTAGACTTATGGCTTAAATTGTCGTGTTGTAATTAGTTCTATCTTATTGTGACATATATTATAGGAGAAAGGAAGGAAAATGAGTTTAGGCGTGAATTTTGATATAAACTTATGATAGTACGTAGATGAAAACTTGATGTATGATTTACTGTTGATGATAATATACAGAAAAGTGACGCTTCTTGGTCATACAAGACTTAGTTGTGAGGCGTACTTGCTATATGAGGAAGTAAAGAGGGACATAGACTCTTATGTTGGTTGAGACGATTTGTATGATTCATTTCATGGTTAGTTGATCTAAGTCTTGATATGACTTGTGGGTTTGTGACTTTTACCTTCACTGTTGATTTATTGGTTTGCATTGATTTACCATGTTTACACTCATTTATGCATTCATACACTCATAAATGATGGAAATGGTTTGGAAACGATTCATGAAAGACTTGTGGCGTGATGTCTTGTGTTTGTCATTGATATTGCTAATTATTCATAGTCCATACATACTAGTGAACTGGAATACGTTGAGACATACATTGTGATGTGAAATTAGTGAAGAAGTTAATATAATCTTCTTGTTAAACTTGTGATACTATTTGATACATGGTACTTGATGAATTGATCATTGAGAGTGATGTGACAATGTTACTAGACATATGAAAAGACATATTTGACCAGGGGTGAGAATGTGGCCTAGTTGTGGGCTCATGGTCTGAGATTCATTCTGAAAATGAGGGATATATTGATATGGCCCGCGTCTGAGGTTCTTTCTAGAGCGGAGGTTTATGCTCTGGTCCGAGGAGTGGATCTGGAACGAGTGGTACATGGACACCATGGGTTCGCTGCAGGTCATGATTACTGAGCTATGACATCAGTGGCATGTGTGTACAGTGTGTATTTGGCCAGGGAATTGCATTGCACATCATCATAGTTTGCATTGCACATCATTACATTTTATTCTGCATTATTATATGGCTCGTTTAGTTCTGATTTTGGTATGTTTGCTGAAATGGCTGTTGTGGTATTGATATGATCATTGACTGAGTTAAATTGTGGATTAGTGATTCTACCTAGGGAAGGAACATGGACTTGTGATTATCAGGTGAGATTTTTGAAGCTTGACAGACATTTGGGTTAGAAGCTTCATCTTAGGTTGTGACTCTGTTATGGGATATTCTGTGACTTGGATTTGTGTATTAAGTGCCTATCTGTTTATCTTGTTGATTTTATACTTATATGCACGAACTAATCTTAGTCGGCCTATGATGCTTACCAGTACATAGTGTTTTTACTGATACTACCTTGCTGCACCCTTTTTGAGTGCTACCTTGCTGCACCCTTTTTGAGTGCATATTGTGTTCCAGAGATTTCATCCAGATTATATCTCTAGCTTGATGCTAGTTTGCTCGATCAGATCCGAGGGTGAGCTTCTATCCATGCCATGCCACCTGAAGATCTCTCTTTCCAGATGTCTATTTTCATTCCAGGCATTATCAGTTATTATATTTGAGATGTACTCATTCTTTAGACATTATTGGCTAGAGTCCTTATACGATGACTTTCAGATTTTGGGGGTGTAATAGTTAGACTTCCTCACTTATATTATCTATTAATTATGACTTGTTTTATTTATTCGTTCATTCACTTATTTATTGACTGTTAATAAATGATTAAAGTAGTTGAAATTGGCTAATGATTAATGGGTTAACGGGCAAGGGTTCGCCTACTCGTGATAATAAGGTAGGTGCTCACACGATCGGTAATTAGGGTCGTGATAGCCACAGGACGATCAAATCTTAATGCATAGTCAAGATCCATGCAACTAAGAACAATCATAACTTGCTCTTTCCATTTCTTGAAGTTTGTGCCGTTAAGCACATGAATGTTGTTCATATTGGCAGATATAGAAGACACTATGAGATAAACTAAGTAATGCTCAGAATTAATCATACACAAAAATCATGTATATGTGAAGAAATTTTAGGCAAATAAAACTGAAGTACAATGATAAATAAATTTAAAATTGTACATTTACAAAACACATATACATTAAAGTGGGCCCATCTCAAGATACCTAGCACAACACTATCATTTAGTTTTTGGACAGAAATAACAATTTGCAAGTGGTACTCTTATACATAGTTCATCAATATTGATTACTAAAACGGCCTAGCAATACGCCTTTCTTTGGACCGACATATTACTAGCATGATATTACAAAATGAAATCACATATTCATAACTATCTATTATCTGGCCAACATAATTTTCCTTTGGGCTAATTATTTCACATAGACACAACATGCTTACATGTTCAAAGTAAATAAATTTCATCTAATAGATGTTACTTTGGCAACATATTAATGTCACGACCCAAATCACGGGTCATGATGGCACCTACAATATCCCCCTGGTAGGCAAACCATCCCCAAGAACTTTTATTTCTTTCAACATAAGATGCGGAAAAACAGTGAGTATACACAATCCAACAGTTTAAGTAATAAAACCAATACGGAAGAAAACATTCGTATTATTAAACAATTTCCAAAACTTGGTCTAGACTCGTACAAGATCTTCCAAAATATATACAATTTGAAGTAACACTATAAACTCAACTGAATACAACTCAGTTTAAGGATGAGAAATAAATAGAAATTCTAAGAGAGAGGCTCCGGGCTGCAGGATCCTCTAGTAGCTCACCCGATGCCTATGATGTTGCTTTGAGCAGTTATAAGGCTCTGTACACAACCTAAAAATAGCTCTACACCCCCATAAAGGAGTGTGGAAAGAGTACTATCAGTACAACACTAGGCTCGTAGGTATCATTGGCCGACAACAATGTGTAACACTTAAATGAGCAGCAATTAACAGGTAAGGCAGATAAGCAATCAAGTACAATCAATAAACATGCTCGGACAATAGTCCACAACAATTAGGCACAGGATCACATTCTCCTCAGATCATAGACCTAGATGGAAGCTCCTAAACTTCAATCTGTCAAGTCGCTAAATAAAGGGTCTTACAACACACAACACTACCACTAGATAGCCAATCGAGAATCCACAAAGAAACATGTAATACAATAATATGGGATGAAATGTGAATACGATGCAAGTGCTATGCAACGTAATGCAATGAAATGCCCCCAGGCCTCCTCTCCATACCGTTCACACATGCTAAGGGCAATGCCTCATAGTCATGACCCATAAGGGACCCACAAAGTCCATATGCTCACACAAAAATATCGATAGGGCTACAGCGAACGCCGCATTTGTTGACACCTAATTTTTGACCTCTCCGTAAGTCATTTTAATCACTCGGGGTCACCGGGTAATAAGTGAATAAGCTGAATATTTCTAATAGCCTTGAATGATTTTTGCAAAAATACCCAGATCAATATTTCTTCCTTTTGAATCAGTAAGAAGGCTATTCATGCATCATGTCTTATTTAGATAATAATAAATAATTTTTGAGATATTTGGTTAAATTATTTTTTA
>NC_081347.1:50149674-50158302 GCF_029784015.1 Lycium ferocissimum
CTTTGAACTTGGTGTAACCATCCGCAATGCTCCGTTCTTTGGTGCGATAACTTAGGGGCTGCATACTTATCCCTCAATCCTGTGTTTCATGCTCGGACCAAGCATGTGGAGATCGACTTTCATTTTGTTCGAGACAAAGTGGCAAGAAAGGATCTTTCTGTACAATTTCTCTCAACAAAAGACCAACTAGCTGACATTCTCACCAAGCCTCTAGCTACTGCTCGATTCGAGTTTCTTAGCTCCAAGCTGAACGTTGCTTTGTCACCGTCATCTCGCAAGGGGAGTATTAGACAATGTCCTACTCCTAGTGCAAGTCCAATACCTACAGACACATAGCCGACTTACTCGTAGCTAGGAGTCCTAGTTCTAATGTGTTTCTATGTATTTCCTATGTCTATATATTCTTCCCTTGTTGTATCAATTAAAATACACAATAACAAAACGCACGACTGATTCTTGAGTTGATATCCCTCGTGTTCTAATAAAAAATAATTTAATTTTAAATTTTCTATTTTATCTTTAATGACATGGCTTCATAAAATTATTCATTTTGTATTTTCAATATCCTAAGATCACAAGTTTTAAAAGAGTAATTCTTTCTTTTATAGATTATGCGTTCCATATGCCTCCACATAAAATAGGACTAAGAGAGTAATTGACTATTAATTGGTTTTTACAACAAATAAACTAGAACACTCCTTAGTTTGAATTGGCATATATTTTATGAAGTAACTGAAATGTGTCATGATATTTGTGTGATTATTAAAAAAAAATCATTAACGGTAAACTAATGATAATTATAAAATTAATTATTTTTAAATTTAAAAGTATATCATTCATTTATATATAAACTAAAAAGGAAAGTGTGGTATGCAAACTGGAATAGAGAGGGAGCTAATTGACACTAACTTTTAGGTAGACTTAAGGAGTCGTTTGGCCATGAGAAGTATTACTATTTTCCTTAAAAAAAATTCACTTTATCTGATAATCAGAGTTTGACCATGAAAATTCCAAATATATCTTGAAGTATTTCGAATATGGAAAACACCTCAAAACCTGTTATCATGTTTTTAATCCCACTTTCTGATTTTTCTTTTTTCAAATTTTGCCTTAAATTTTTTGTTTTTATAAAAACGACCCTGTTTCAATTTGATCAAGTGTGTCACCGGTTTGAGTTTTGGGTCAGGTCAGGTCAGATCTTTTCAGTTGAGTTCTTATTTATTAGATGGATTAAAAAAAGAGTAAAAAATATATATATTAATCATGACATTTATTAGTGAAGCAATTTTTTGTACTTAAAAAAATATATGGAATCCAATTTATGACCTTATGAGATATTATTCTTTTTAGAGGAGATTTGGTTGTATGTTTCAGGTAAATTAATTAATTGAGTGATTTTTCTGGTTTTTTAAAATTGCAGGTTATAAAGCATATTTCATCTTTTTTTTAGGAAAAGTATATTCAAACAACAAAATATTATTTTGAAGAAGTATAACCAAACACAACTCTAGCTTTAACTCCAACTTCAAGAATTTCAAATAAAGTAAAAATATTTGTTTCTGCGGCCAAACGCCTACTTAATTACTTTTAGCGTAATTGAACTAGAACACAGAAGAAACTCCTGTCGGCAGTCACGGCATCAAACCCATAAATGTGAAATTCGGGACAGACAACGCTTTCTAATTCCCACTCCCATAGTCATTGAATTTATTCCTCACAATAAAGTCAAATATAGATGTATTTTCTCCGTTTACTTTTATTTATTCACTATATTAAGAATATATTTTTACTCTTACCTGTCACTTTTAGCATATCAAGAGAAAAATATACTCCCTCCAATCTATTTTACTTGTCATATTTTCTTTTTATACACCCCTTAAGAAAATATTAACTAAAAGGGTAATTTGACTAAATTATCCTTATTTATTATTTGGTCTTCATTTAATACTACTCTCTTTATCCACCACATATAATCTCTATCCACATTTAAAAAATCTTCATTCTATCAAGATCTATAATTTGAATCATTTATATCAGTGTTTTAAAAAGCAGTTTCAGGACTCGCCTTGGGGCGGTGCACTGGCAAAACGCCCCAGGGCTCACGTGCAGGGCTTACGCCCTAAGTGCCTGACTGCACTCCCTAAACAAGCCTAACGCCCCACGCTCGGGGCTCGCCTAACAGTTCTTACACAAATTATATGTTAAACTCCTTAATTAAAATCGTTAACCCCCATAGTTCTTTAACAAATGAATGATGCTTAATAGTTTTTCATCTATAGAAATAAGAAGATTGGGTGTAACTCAAATAACAAGTCGTAGTATTGCATATTTACTAATTTAGAACATTATATATTTCTTTGAAAAATACACAGACGAATTTTACATTTTCACTTGTCATTGGTCTTTTGCCTTATGTATCAAAATTATCATATTTTATTATCTCACTATTTGAAAATAAGTTTATTTTTATTCATGTAGGAGTTACGTTTTAATTATAATACTGATAAAGTTTATTGATTATTTGCTTATTGGGAGATAAAATGAATAGGATGATAGTAATATTGTTTTAAGAAATTGTGATTTATTCATTGTTTGAAAGTTAAGATGTTAGAGTTGATTTGCATTTCATAATAGCTTTCATTTCATTGTATTGTTTATACTTGTAAAATTATGTTATATATAATTACAAGTTGTAAGTGGCGTTTTTTATTAGTTTTATGCGCGCGCGTACACACACACACACGATATATATATATATATATATATATATATATATATATATATATATATATATATATATATATATATATGTCCCCTCATTCAATTTTGAAATTCACTACAAGAGAACATGGAATTAGCTATGGCTTTTGTCGGTAATTCCTAGCTAATCCGTCGCTAAATAGCTCCTCGCTAATTAGATTTTCTTATAATCCGTCGCTAATCCGTAGCTAAATGAGATTAGCTTGGGATTTTTGTTGTTTAGCTACGAAATTTTGTCCGTCGCTAATTTCATGTTTTCTTGTAGTGAATTAAGGTAAATTATTTTGTTGCTATTCAAAAGTATTTATGTATCCCAAAAAATTGGTCAAACATCACAAACAAAATAAATATTTTTTTAAAAATAGTACTTCTAATTATGAGACGTTTGTCCAGACATTTATAATTTACCTTTCAAAACTGAATTAGGACATATATTTATGGCACCTTATATTATTTGACCTATCAATATATACATTAATCTAACTGAGATTACATATACAAATGATTCAAATTATATGTAATCTGAGTTAGATTTAATGTATATAATGATATGTCAAATAATACAAGGTGCCATAAATTATATGTTATCTGAGTTAGATTAATGTATATATTGATATGTCAAATAATATAAGGTACCATAAATATGTGTCCTAATTCAGTTTTGGAAGGTAAATTATACATGTCTGGACAAATTTCTCATAAATTAGAAGTACTATTTTTAAAAATATTTATTTTATTTTTGATGTTTGACCTAGTTTTTGGGATACATAAATACTTTGAATAGTAACAAAATAAATTTTCTGATCTGACGAAGAAGTTGAAAAAGTTTCTCTTAAAAAGCATACATATAAAATAAATTTAGAATTTTTAAGTCAAAGCTAGTCTGACAAAAAAATTATATTTTTCAAGTTATCATGTACAATATAGAGAAAAACTAACCTCATGCTTGGTGAAAGGGTAAATTTTAAAACTAACAGTTAATTATATCTTTTTTTTTTTAGAATGAATTAATTTGGATCATTTATTTTTAGTGAGGGCGATAAGTAAAGTGGACCGGAGGAGTTTTTTTTTTTTTTTTTCATGTTTTATCCTTAGCATTTATTACTTATTCCCCAAATCGTTTTCCAAGACTTAAGATTAAATGTCAATTAATATGGATATTGTGGTTTATCAAATATTGTTTAAAGTGAACAAGTTAAAATGAGTACAAAATTTAAAAGTGGGTACGACATGCGATTAAAGTACGGAAGTTATTGAATAATGAATTGTTTTACATCCTCCATTTTGTATTTATTACTCCCTATAAGCGTATCCATAAACGAAAGAAGAAAAACCTTTTTAATTCTTACAATGGTACTTTTGCCTTTAACAAAGTTATACCTGTAAATTTTATATGTTGATAATCATAGGGTGAAGTCTTTATATTTTCTCACTTACCTATAAATTAATTAAAACCAAGAAATATGACCTCACACTATCTCATGCATATCTAATACTCTCTCCGCCCCAATTTATATGAGGATTGATCTATTTGGGAAGTCAAACAGTTTTTTCTTTGACTACCATCTCAAACATAGATTCTTCGCGTATTTTATAATAAATTTTACATATTGAAAACTACATAAAAAGCACTAAAGTCTACATAATTAATAATTCGCAATATATGAAAAGAGTTGGAGAAAATCGTAGCCAAAGAAAGAGCTGTTTGACTCCCCAAATAGGTCAACCTTCATATAATTTGGGACGGAGGGAGTAACATGTAAGTTAATTATAAGAGCCTAGGATTATTGCATAGATAAAGAACACCATAAGAATGCGAGATTAAGATGCGTACCTGTTAAGCCGTCTTGTTAATCAATGCGGAAGCGCATTCCAGACGTATAGAACGATTGACTAGGTCTTCCTCTCATTGCTCCTCCTACAAGTGGCAGTCAAACGGGACGGTCGCAAGGTTGAAGAGATGAGAGGGGACCTAACCATATATTTATAGGCATCAAACCTTGACCTAATGGGCCTCCCCATAATAGGCTTATTAGGTTTTCAACAAGGCCTACTGCCAACCCACACCTATACATGAAGTGATTCAGACCCAACAATGAATCCAACGTATATCATGTCCACCACTATATCTGTTTAGCCCATTTGTAAATCACAATAAATCAAGTTAATGTTAGTCCACATTTAGTAAATTTCAACATTCTCCCACTAGGACAACATTAACTTAATCTTAAACTTTCAAAAGCTTAAAGATAATATTATTTTATAAAACAACCTCGGGCTAAACAAACAGTGGCCATAAGTACATATAGTGGTAGAACGTCACTTCGAACATGATCTAGTTAAACAAGACTATCAATGTTGGAATGCAGTAATACTTGCACTAATCAACAATACAAGACTAATCCACAATCAAAACCACTGAAGTCTTGGCAACATAGACCTAATGGTATGGTAGTGTAGCAAGAAATAACCAACATGAGTTCCATATCAAAGTTATTTCATGGTCGGTCCTCAATGGTTTTTCATAACAACATGTACGTTTCGAGTGAACATGCATACCGTCAAAAAATCAGCAGTACGATTTTTTGTAACAATAAGTGGGCAACGAATCAATATGTGCACAACTAGAAAATCATAATTTTCAAAGTCCAACATGTGCAATGGGTCATAATGCCCAACAACTAAGAAAATTTAGAATGCATAAAAATATACCATTTATGTCTCTATAAAGATCCATATTGATAACAAAATGATCTTATCAATATGAAACATACCCACCATATAAGAAAACAAGTCGTAATATTTTATAGGCATTGCAGTCTATCAATGCAGATATATTCACACAAATACGTATAATATGTCAATAAGAAAAAATTGAAGATGCCCATTTATTAAATAGGTTGAAAAAAGCATTTGATGGAATCAAACATATCAATTACGAGACTTACACCAATCAAGTGAATACATAAGACCGTAACATTACTAGTCATAATTTTACTTTCTAACATGAATCCAAATATTTCAACAAATAAATGAAATCATAAAACACGATGTTTCATTAACTCTCCGTCAATTCTCAATTTTTTGACTAGTTTTGTCATGTCACATAAGTGAAGTAGGCCATGTAAGAATATTAAATTAAGTATTATGATGTACTTAATGGCAAGATACGCAAATATTAGTCTTATGCCCTTTAAATAAAACTTTATCTAACGGTTGTTAACTTATCCTTTACTAAAAACAAAACTTACCAACTACGTTAAAGAAGTCTTCATATATAAACATATAAGAATGTGTCTCCCACTACAAAAAAAGTAAAGAAATGACAATAAAAAAAATTTAATATTTGGCAACAACTTAATTTTATTGTTGGCAAATGAACTTTTTTGTTGCCAAACAGTTTAATTTTGTTGCAATAGTATTGATTATTGTTGCAAAAAGTACTTTTGGCAACAAAACAAAAAAGTTGTTGCACGTCGTTGGGAAAAGTTTATGCAATAATATATATTTTTTTTTTGGTTGCCAAAAGTACTTTTTGCAACAATAATCAATCTATGGCAACAAAAAAAAGTTGTTGCCAAATATCTTTTTTCTTGTAGTGTCCAGTACGAATCAGGTAAATTAATCATTTTGTTTACGAATAATCATCAATGAAATGATTAAAGTATCTTGGGTCCATAATCCAAGGAAAATGGAGAGATTAATGTTGACTTTGCGCATCATACTGGAGCGGGGTGGGCGAAAAGAAGGCTCGCCTCTGGGGTTCTGTGTGATAAGAATGTGTCTCCGAGGCTAAAAGGTAAATTCTACAGAGTGGTGGTTAGACCAGCTCTACTATATTGGGCAGAGTGTTGGCCAGTCAAGAATGCACATGTCCAGAAGATGAATGTAGCAGAGATGAGGATGCTCAGATGGATGTGTGGGCATACATGGAGGGATATGGTTAGGAAGGCAATTATACGGGACAAGGTGGGAGTAGCCTCAGTGGCAGACAAGATGAGAGAAGAGAGGCTGAAATGGTTCAGACATGTGAAGAGGAGGGGCGAGGATGCGCCAGTGAGGAGGTGTGGGAAATTGACTATAGCAGAAGTTAGGAGAGGTAGATGTAGGCTGAAGAAAAACTGGGGGAGGTGATTAGACAGGATACGGCACGCCTCCAGTTGACTGAGGACATGACCTTGGATAGAAAGGTATGGAGGTCGAGGATTAGGGTAGAGGGTTAGTAGGTACTAGAGTGTTGTTGTGCTTGTAGTCATATGTTTTAGATAGTTGCATAGTTTGTTTTCGCTATTGTGTATTGATATCTGTTACTACATTTGTTTTGTGCATTTGCTATTTTGTTGTCTCTTTTTCTTTCCTACATTCCTTCTTCGGTTACATTTCTTTTGAGCCGAGGGTCTATCGGAAACAACCTCTCTATCTCCAAAAAGGTAGAGGCAAGGTCTGCGTACATTCTACCCTTCCCAGACCCCACTTGTGGGATTACACTGGGTTTGTTGTTGTTGTTGAGATGATTAGAGACAACACGAAATGTGATGCAACCAACATAAGTGTCACGACCCAACTAGGGGCCGCGACGAGCACCCGATACTTGTACCGAGCACCCCCTATCATATGTCTTGTTCTTATTACTAAGTGGGCCGTATGAACACTGACATTTTTTTTTCCTTAACAACATCGTCGATAATAGCATACATGTAGACGAGTAGTAATATCAACTGTACTGACATATCATATGGTGACAAAGACAACTAGGCTGTGAAACATCTACCTGTACATATCTGTCTACGAGCCTCTAAACACGATACATATAATTACAAGTAACTGACTTTGCTGTGTCCAAATATATACATAAAAGTAGTACCCAAAATAGAAGCTCCGGAACAACTGGAGCGCCTCTCGATGTACAGCCGGAAAAGCTCCTAGTGGGTCAATCCCGTCAACTCGTCGACTCGCGTAGCAGACGCAGCCCCCCGAAGAAAAGGGGTCGCACGAAAGCAATTGTACCGAGTATGTAAGCCATGGAAATAATACAGTGAAGCATGTAACATATGAACAATAACAACATGTGGAACCAAGGATCATATAACGAGATAAAAGGGATAATCTGTACCTGTGAGTGCCTTTCAGGCGGATGTCATGCTTGCTTATTATATACTTTTGTTCAAAACATATTGTGTCATATACATGTGAAAATAACAAGTCATGTCGCCGAAATACGTCGGCTTCCCACATGTGTCCCGCGTCCGGCATCCCGCGTCCGAGATGGAATTACGCCACCGACCAGTGGCAACGCGTCTATAGCGCAACATGTATCCATTCCCCAAAATTCCCCATTTTCATATACATATCATATACATGTCATATACATATCATATAAGCAGCATGCATAAGAACCCAAAGAAAGTCATGTGTCTATCGGGGTGACGTAAGGTCGGTAGCCCCCGATTACCTTATGGAATAACCACGGTCGCTTCGTCTCACCTTGAAAGAACAAACATTATAAGACGAGACTAGCAATGAATAGCAACACCACAAGAAAACTTAAAACAGGATTATAAAGTTTCAATAAAACAAGTGATGGGAATCCGGTATGCACGTATATCGAGACTCGAGTGACAAACATGAAAACACGGTCATTACGTCCCATTGGGTCATCCACGAAGGTTTCAAGACATTTCAATTTCATTTCCAAAGGTTTCGGACGTTTGAACATCATTTTACCTTAAAGCACAAGTTTTGGGTTCAGTTCTACTGAATGAATAGTGAATAAATTTAGGTGTCGTTTCCGAGGGATAGGACTTTTCCCGAGGGTCGGATTTTGACCTATACTAACTAGGACATGCCAAATGAAGGAGAAGTAGGCTT
>NC_081347.1:50158402-50166516 GCF_029784015.1 Lycium ferocissimum
ATACACAATTAGCATATATAGGATCTTATTTTATGCAAACACCTTAATTAGCTCATTTGCCAAAGTCACAATGTCGTATATGTGCTCATATGCCAAATTCAAGTTTTATGACAATATGTCACGTATAATCTTGAAAAATATATACTAATACTCTTGCCAAGTAAGTGTTCTTAAAAGGACAGTCACAAACACATAAGTCATATATCAGTTATTTTTTTGATAAACTAAAATTCTTGTCCGAAACTTTTCCTTTAACGCAAGAGATCTTAAAAATATTATAATTTAGTACATGAATTTAACTTTTTTAATTCAGTCATAAAATGGTCTATTAAATATAAAATAATATATGCTTTCGCCCCAATAAAAAAAAAAAAATATAGACCCATGGCGTATAACATAACAAAATTTACTATGTATTGAACATTTCATTATCTTGAAAAGGCCAAAGTCATAGATGGACGCAAAGCTTCAACTTGTTTTTCGTTTCAAACCTTTTGGAAACGTTGACCATTCCCCCGAACATAAGATAAACTGTGTCATTTGAACCCCTCGTGCCAGCTGGACACACTCCTGCAACTCACTTGCTGTGACAGAGCGTGAGAGACCAAATTTTTTCTTTTTTAAAATTTTTAATCATTAAATATTTTAACAAAAATTCTATTTTAAAATCTATTTAAATAATTTAAAAAAATTGAAAAACCCAACCCATCCTCTCCGATAGCCCATTTCGCCTTCGCCGCCGCTGCTCCACTTCAAAATTTATTTAAACAAATCTCCGACGAAAAACGACCACCATTTTTTTAATTATTTAAATAGATTTTGAAGCGGCGGCGGCGGTGGGGGCAGCGAGCTCGATGAATGGCAAAGTATGGCGGCGGTGAAGTGGGCTATCGGAGAGGATGGGTTGGGTTTTTCAATTTTTTTAAAATTATTTAAATAGATTTTAAAATTAATTTTCTTAGAATTAATTTTTTTGTTGACATGGCTTATATTTATTGGTCTGCTTTTCCGTGTCACAAGTGAGTTTCAGACACGCGTGTCTTCAAATGGCACGAGGGGTTCAAATGTGCGCTTTATCTTATGTTCGGGGTTCGGATGGTCAACTTTCAGTTGGGGTCTAAATAAAAATCGGAAGACAGTTCGGGGCCCATCTAATGACTTTGGCTTTTTTTGAAAATCCATCAAGGTTTAGTACGTATGATGGGAGTTTTTTTTCCTTTTTTTTTTTTTTAAACAGTAAGTACAAGCAAGGTTACAGCAAACAAACCAATCAGTGACCTCATCACCTTTGACTCCTCCACCTTGTTCCTCAATTTCAAGATCATGCAAGTTCCCTAATAATAATGCATGAAATATTCACATTTAATTTTTTTTTTCAACCTCATTATCTTTCTCTTATGAGTATTATTCACATTTAATTAGTCCTTTAATGATATGCGGTGAATAATCATACATACGGTGAATAGTTAAGCATGAGAGGAATGTAGTAAATATATCTCATGTGATTCTGACAAGAAATATCACACATCATGGCAATCCGTATAACGAGCATGATTTTAGTTTTGCGTTGTCTATCATGACATTTTCAACATGATAAAAATTTAAGGATTTTGAAATTAAATCATCTTTAACAACTAAAGTGGAGATCAAAGATATCAGATAAGTTCAACAAATATTATCTCAACGAGAAATAGTTAACAAAATATATATTTCTCCATTTTTTTGCGCGGATTGCCCTTCTTTTGGAGTGGTCTTTAAATTTTGCCCCTCATATTTGTGGTCTTTAAATTATACCCCTCATATTGCTGGTCTTTAATTTTTGCCCTTCACGTTGCAACCCCCCGAGCGTTCACGCGAGAAATCATGAGGTTAAGGTTTGAACCCCCGCTCAAACATAAATTAAAAAAAAAAAATTGCAAGGCAAGATTTGGGTGGCGTGTATGACCGGATACACTTGTTAAGGAATTACAAAGTTATCACGGACCGGCAAGATACTTATAGGCGGACTTGGCATAAGTATCTTTAGGTCCGCATAACTTTGGTAATTCCTTAACAAGTTTATGCCGGTCCAAAGATAACTTTGATAATTCCTTAACAAGTTTATGTATTTTACTACCTATATTTATGGACAAACTTTTAATGGGACCGATTTAAGAATCATAACAAACCAATAAAGAATGTGGATGTTGCGTTCTAACTAAATGTATCTTAATGCATATTCGGGTCTTAAAATGTTGCAAATGTACCTCGATGTTAGTATTTGCACTTACCAGTTGTACAAATTGACACATCCTACGATGCACCGAGATAAAATATAAAAACAATATCGACCTTTTATGAGCATGCTTTGTTTACGCGTATGATCTCGTTTCTTTCCCGAAATTACATTACTTTGCTGATGTTAAGTTCAATTTGGTTGCCAATATGCGGAGTTTGAACTAACCAAATTTGGCTTATAAAACAAAGTCTATGTCTTAGGAAAGTTATGCCTTATGGGGCATACTTGGGCTTACGCCTTAACTAAAAATGCCTATAAGGCATAACTAGGGAAAAGACTTTTAGTTAAGGCTTAACTAAAAGTTTGCCCATAAAGATCGATCCGACATAAACTTGTGAAGGAATTACCAAAGTTATCTCGAGACTGATACGATGCTAAGTCTGCCCATAAGGCATAAGTATGCAAGTCCGCATAACTTTGGTAATTCCTTAACAAGTGTATACTTGGGTGGGGGCATGCGAAATTTAAACTCGCTTGCGAATTTTTTTAAAATTTTTTTGACTGAGCGGGGGTTCGAACCCGGAACTCATGGGTTTTAGCCGAAGGCAAAAATTTAAAGATTTCGAATATGGGGCAAAATTTAAAGACTACTCCCAAAAGAGGGCATCTCTGCGAATTGCCCATATTTCTCCCATCAATATAGGGCCGCCTACTTAGCTTATAAGTTGCTAAAATCGGCTTTTTTTTGTTTGGCCGGCCAAATATTTTATAAGCCATTTTGCGCTTAAAATGTTCCCCCAAAAAAATAAAAATAAAAATAAGTCAGCCCAAATTTTTTTTTTTTTTTTTTTTGTCTTATAAATGTTGATTAAAAGCTCTTTATATTCGCTTTTTAAAGCTAAGCCAAATGGGCCCATAAATCTTTCAACACAAGTAGATTTTTAAAGGGTGGTTTAACATTGCACGGTTGATGTCATTAAATTTTAGGACTGACTCAAGACTAGGTTCTATCTCTGAATAGTAAAAAATCATTATCGATGACATTTGTCCTATGTGAGACAAGGTAATTAGTTCAACACAACAAGATGATATTATTTAGAAATTCTGAGAGTACAACTCAACTATTTTCCTCGAAAAAATAATATGAGCCTTAACAATATTATCCCCTTTGGGCGGGTAATGCAAAAAATATTCTAGTAATAGAAAATCTATCCTATTTGGGCAGATAAATTTTCTAAACTATAATATTTTCTTTTAAGGCATCAAAATAACTTTGGGCAAAATTATGATGAATGCGATATAAGGGAATTATGGGCAACTAATGTTAAGCCTTCACAATATTACCCCTTTGGGCAGGTAACAAGAAAGTATTTCGATATTAAAAAACTCATTCCCTTTGGGCAGACAAATTTACTAAACTAAAATATTCTTTTTTAGGTCTCACACTCCAACATCAAATTAAAACACACAATAAACCCCCTATGGGAAGACTATTGTATGAAATAATTCAATACACTCCCAGCACATGAAATAAATCAGCCTCACAAATTAAGGAAATAGGCCACTTTGGTGCACAATGTTCACTTTAATTCACAAAACTCATTCAGTGCTGGGAAAATTAAAAATGTGCCTAGGAATACGAAGCGATACGTATGCTAATAAATCCACAACATGAGATATGTAGCTCTAGGATAAAATAATTAATCCCATTCCTTCTATCTTATGCCCAAATTATATTTTTTATCAATCCTTAAAACATGTCAAAATTAAATTATCTCGTCAACTTCAACATCACCAAAATATATCTAAGATAATGTCACATAAAATGAACTCCTAAAATTTATTTAATAGTATAAATCTCCTAGACATGCTCACAAATATTAAGAATGGTCGATATTGCAATATATGATCCTCCTTACATATTAATAGCCTCTTCAATATCCAAATGTGAAAATACCATCATAATTTGTTAATCTAGAGTCATAAAACTAGAGAATAAAGCTCAACGTCATGATTCTAAAAATAAATTTTAGAATGTGTCACTATTAGGGGTGTTCATGGTTCGGTTTGGGTCGGTTATTAGTTAAAACCATAACCAAACCAATTTAGTCGGTTTTTAAATGTCTAAAACCATAACCAAACCAAGTAAAATAATAACCACCGGTTTGGTTATTGTCGGTTTGGTTCGGTTTGGTTCGGTTTTTCAATTTGTATGACTAGGCGATAATTCAAATATTCTCTCTCTACATTCTTCAAATTTCTTATGAATCTCTTTTTCCTCACGGCCTTTAATAACTTTCTTTGCGATATTGAGGAAAGACATGTACGATGGCAATGTAAAATGAAAAGAGATAGTAGGATTTTTACTTTTTACCCTTATCTTCGACTTATTAGAGTTGAGCTGATTGTTGGATAATTTGGACATATTCTTTTAAGACATGGGCCTTAAAAATAAGTAGACCAAAATTAAATTAATAATTAAAAGGTATAAAATATCTTTAATTATTTATGAAAAGTTAATATTATACATATAAATAATTATAAATTTTATGTATATAATTATCGGTTTGGTTCGGTTATTTATTCGGTTATTTTTTACTATAACCATAACCAAACCAAATATTATCGGTTTTAAATTTAAAACTAAACTAAACCAAACCAAACCAAATGTCGTTTTTTTATTCGGTTTGGTTAAATTTTGATTTGGTTTGGTTTAAAGCCAAAACGCAATGTACCTAGTCACTATCAAGAAGTTAGAATGAATAGGTGAAGATACTTTGTTATGTAAAGTATCGCCTGCAAAGTTAGCTTCCAATATCGCCTGCAAAGTTAGCTTCCAAGGCAAACAAATATCTCGAGAGCTTGTGAATCGTTAGATCAATCTAATCGTAATAAAATCATGTGCAGGGATTACATTCTTTTGAATTACACATGACATGAATCAATAATAACAATAACTCGTGACTAGTGCCGCGCCCATCAATATCATGGCCAGTCTCGACTTTAATATACCACTGCTAAAGATCAAATATAATTGCTAAAAAATATTTATTGAACTTAATCAATTTGAAATTTTTAAAATTAGGAAGCTAGTATCCTTCATCCAAGTGAGTGCCAATATCTCAATATAACTTCCTCATATATGACTGATGAGGAAAATAGAGTTCTAACCACAATAATAAAGGTTATATACTTATAAATAATTCAAAACGTCGCGAGTTGAAAAATATCTTGACAATCGTGAAATATATTAACAATAACATAAACCGTTTGTGTTCTCGAACAATGTGATGGTCACACTATCCATACAGAAGTACTCAACAACATGTACCTCTAAAATCATGTACTGGAGATGTCGCAATCAAAATAAATCTCACAAAGTAAATTTCACAAAATACAATTTATGATCAATTTTGTGAATAATTACGTAATACAACATATAAAGGAAAGTAAAGAATTTTACTTGATTTAATAAACAAGACTAATGAAACAATGGACCTCATGAATTTCCACAAGGTGGTGACTAGGGAAGCACATGATGCCAAAATAAATATATGCACAACCAAGTAATCCAAAAATATCTTAAATTCTAAGATTCACGTAAATTTGTAAAAAAAAATTGCCTAAGATACAATATTGATGTTAGGTATAAGACTGTATCTGGCGTACGAATAGCGATACTGACAATTATCGTATTAGAATAGAACCATTGTCCTTGGCCAGTTAATCAATCAAGAAGCCAGTTAATCAATCAAGACGTGCATTTTAAATTCGTAGAAAAACGGTAGTATATGACGTACTAAAGGGAGTACATTATTTGCCGGACCAAGCAAGTAATCTGACCATAAAGATCATCCATCAAAAATCATTAGTTAAATGGCAAAATAAGGTGCCTCTTGATAAGTAGTGGATTTGTGATTATTTACATCCACTCCTTATACTTTTTTGGAGTCTTTTAAGTATTATTCTCTGATTTTATAGTGTTTTCTTGTATTTTTAGGATGTCGAGAGTTCAAGGACAAAAAGGGAGCAAAATGGTAGAAAAAGACCAAAAATCACTAGTTGCAGAGAAGAATGCGACACCGCAAAGTCAAGATGCGGCCGCAAGCTGATCACTTGTACTGAGCAAAGAGGTTGCCAAAAATCACCGAAATGCGAGGAGTATGCGGCACCGCATACTTGAGATGCGGAGCCGCAAAAGGCAAATGCGACCGCATACTCTCGCCCTTTGCAACTAGTAAGCTTGACAAAATGATGTGAAATGCGACGTATATGCGGCACCGCATACTCTATATGCAGTCACATATTTGTGGTACAAGCAAATCAGTGAAGAATGTCGAGTGAAGGAATGCGACCGTATCTCAAGAATGCAGCACAGTGTCACGACCCGAACTACGGGCCATGACGGGTACCCGAGGCTGACCACCGAGCACCCCTCATTCTATGTCTTATCCTGCCTTCATTCACATTTCTTATCATTTGTAATCATAGAAAATGATTTTCATTTAAAACATACTTACTTGTATAAACGTAAGCCTTTTAGGCTATCAAAATAATAATATACTTATTCTTGCATATACATGAAGTCTATGGGACCATACTACCCACACATACGTATCCACGAGCCTCTACTAGAACACTGAACGTATGGACGGGACGGGGCTTACCATGCCCAAAATATATGTACACAAAATAATGTCTCAAAATAGCACCTCACGGGGGGGAGGGCTCAGAATCTGTGCAAGAGCTCTACGGGATGCTGCCCGCCTCTCTCTACTACAGGCGCAACACAGCGTCCAAAGAAAACGGACGTCAGTACGAATATTGTACTGAGTATGTAAGGCATGAATGAAATGAATATAATAGGAAAATCATAATGACACAGGACGAGGACATAACCTTCGACTGAATACCTGTAGTACATGCATTACACATAGCATATCATATAAGCTACCATGGCGTGTACCTCGTCTTATCATACATACCTTATCATATTGGACATACATCACCATATCGTATATGCATCATCATACCATACATACATCGTCATATCGTACATGCATTACCATATCATACATACACCATCATATCAGACATGCATTACCATATCATACATACACCATCATATCAGACATGCATTACCATATCATACATACATCATCATCGTTAGTTCACGTCCGGGTACCCATCACTGTACGTGTTCTCCACAGTGGTGGTCATGTCCGCCCTTTAGGTACGGTGTAGTCGCGCGCGACCCATTTGTGGTGGTCATGTCCGCCCTTTTCTCGGTGCGGTGGAATCACGTCATCACACACATCATACATTTATCATCATTCATATCACAATCTCATCATCATACACACTATGCATTTATCATCATACATAACATATGTTTATCGTCACCATACATTTCATAAGCATATCGTGGCTTATCTTAACTTGACGTCATCAAAGCATATATACATATATACATACCATATACTCATTATCATACATTTTATAGGTACATTGTAGGCTAGCATCATACATATCATAGATTTATAATTATTAGTCGTCTTGTAAGCATATCGTGGCTCTATCATAATTTAGCATCATTACATACATGTACATGAACATACATCATCACAACATGTAGTGGGACTCATAGGCATCTATAGTCATGTCGGGGTGACGTAAGGTCGTGGAACCCCGATCACATTATGGAGTAATCGGATCATCATGTCTCGCCTTGAAGGGATTAATATTTTAAGGCGAGCGTATATAAGAAGGAACACTAATGGAACCCTACTTAGGGTCTTTGACTTTGTGGGCGTCATTTCTCACTCTAGGACTCTTTAGATTCCACTTATCATCGTCAATCATCAGGCTCCCGTGCCTTATCTCTTTCTTTTTCTTA
>NC_081347.1:50166616-50270494 GCF_029784015.1 Lycium ferocissimum
CCTGTTATCCCTTTTTGACCTTTGAACCATTTCTTTGTTTACCACATTACAAGCCATAACCCTTCATACATCAACCTCTTTTGAACCGTCCTTCCTTGAACTTTAAGTCCCACTTAGGCTAAAGGGGTGAGAGGCCATGTGAGTAAGGTAAGGTGCCAACTTAGGCCTTCAACCTAAGTTGGGGGTAGAGTAACGGGTGAGTAACCTGCAATGCAGCACTTGCAAAATTATAAGAAGAAAAAAAAAAGAGCTAGAAGTATGAAAATTGCATCAAAAATAGTACCAATAAGTGTAAAGAGGACTGGAAAATTAAGAAGGCAATAGAAAGGAAGAGCTACCAAGCAAAGGTTAAAGAAAGAAGTTAGATCAATGGAAAACCAAAGAAATGGCCGTAATGAAAATTGTGTAGAGTTCAAGGAAGGTGAAGTCCCTTTTTTACCCAAATGTGCATCCTACCCAACCCTAAGCCTACATTAAAATTGAAAAATTCCTTAGTAATATCCAAATAAGCACTTTCGAGTTTGAATGGAAGGAAACTAAGGGCAAGCTTATGGTTTGATACTTGTGGTACTTGAGATTCTTTGGAGAGTGAGTGTTTGCTTTTGTCCCTAATATGACTGAGTTATATGTGTGAGGGACTTTCTTTCTTGTGAGGGCACATGTGTTGGGGCATAAAGTTGACAATGAAAACATTTAAGCGAGTCAATGGAGTGTGAGTAGGACAATAGTAATCTCTAGTCACATTTTGAGGCTCTTGATTGTCGCATTGTCATCTTGAGTGCATGTGAGAAATGATAAGAGGACATGAATGGTTTGAATGAGCATACCTTGTAATCTAATTATTGGTATCAACCGATAGTCATAGACATCCCATTTGTGATAGTTGAGTCTTGAGTGAGTCATAGTCTTGTGTTGTTTGCTTGAGGACAAGCAAAAGGTTAAGTTGGGGGTGTTGATAAGTCGTGGATTTGTGGAGTATTTACATCCACTCCTTATACTTTTTAGGAGTCTTTTAAGTATTATTCTATGTTTTTATATTGTTTTGTTGTGTTTTTAGGATGTTGGGAGTTCAATGACAAAAAAGGAGCAAAACAGCAGAAAAAGACCAAAAATCACTAGTTACGGAGGAGAATGCGACACCTCAAAGTCAAGATGCGGCCTCAAGTTGATCACGTGTGATGAATAGATAGGTTACCAAATATCACTAAAATGCGAGGAGTATGCAGTACCACATACTTGAGATGCGGAGACGTAAAAGCCAAATGTGACCGCATACTCTCTCCCTTTGCAACCAGTGAGCTTGACAAAATGAGGTGAAATGCGATGTAGATGCGGCACCACATACTCTATATACGGTCACATATTTGAGGTACAAGCAAATCAATGAAGAATACCGAGTGAAGGAATGTGACTACATCTCAAGAATGCAGCACCGCAAGTTGGCCGCATAAACGACGAGGATTGAAATTCGAGAATTCAAGGCACGAGAATGCGGCCGCATATCCCTATTGCGACCACATTCTCATCGTTGCATAGTGTCATTTAGGCTATTTTCTGCACCTTTTGTCCTCCCTCTATAAATACCATCTCTAGGTTTTCGTGCACATATCGAATATTGTCTACTCAGACTTTTCTCTTGGCTTTTACCAATAAAGAAAAATATTTTGTGGTGAAGAATTAAAGACATCTTTTAGTGTTTACTCCAATGAAGCATTGTAAGACATGAATACTTTATTTATTGATGCTTTTATTTCCTTTACTATGAGTAGCTAAACATTTAGCTAGGGTTGTGGTCCAATGGGTGTGTTATGTTTGTGGGGTTGATAATGTTAGTTTAATGGGTAACCATGATTTCTTTCTAATAGCTTTTCGTATTGTAGAGTTAATTAATGGTGGAAAATATTAATACAATCAGACCTCTTTATAACGGCACTTGCATATAACAGCACCTCTCTATAACAGCTAAGATTTTTCGGAACCGATTTTTTATGTTATATTTTACTTCTCTATAATAGCATTTCACCTATAACAGCAACAACCAACTTTATAGTAATACGCTCTTTGTAAAATTACCCCCCATATAACAGCTATCTTCTTTTTTTGGTAATATAATAGTTAACCATCTTTATAAAAGTAGAATATCTATGATTACCAATAATAAGAGTGAAAATTTTGACCAAATATTTGATCATTTAATACACTATTTATGACAAAAAAATATCACATGAATATATATATATATATATATATATATATTCTCATCATTAAACGATTTTTCTTCGTTATACAAAGTGTGATTAAGCTTAAAATTTGACAATTAAAAGTGAAAATTAGATTTTATGCATCTTTTTTGCCTACAACAGCAAAGTATTATTTAAATGTCAATGTTGTTATAAGTGTATAACAGCCATTCTCTATAACAGCTGAGAAATTTCGGACCCAACCATGCTGTTATAGAGAGGTTTGACTGTAGTGCCTAAAATCCTTGTCTTGCTTGGAAAAGGGGTCAAGGAATAGGAAAAAGGCTATTAGAAAGGATTTGGGGCTTTAAACCCCACCTAATAGTTAAAGCTAGGAATAGAATAGCTAACTTGAATCTAAGATTGGGTATTTTGTATCTCACATCATAAGGCTTGGAAGAGATTGTGATGAAATTTATTGCTAGGTTGGAAAACTAGTGATAAACTCTTAGTCGATTGATTAAAGCATGATAATTTCCTAATTAAGCTAATAAAGAACCCATTCACATAACTACCGTAAGGTACCATGACCCTAGTCCTCTCTTTAATTGTTAAACAATCAAACTATTTTTTTTGGAAATCAAGACTAAACGTTTAGATTTACACATTAATTAGTATTTTTCTTGTCGTATTCCCTATGGGATTCAACACCAACCTAGTTGGGTTCTATATTTGATACAACAACCGCTTTGCACCTTTTAGGAGGTGTAATTTGAGTGTATCACCTCTAATGGAGTCTTTTTCAACAAATATTCCACCCTTTAGCATATGTCAAGCCGCCACTCTTAGGGCTAAAGTCGACATCCTCCAGATATTCCAATTGCCAAAAGACCTGAGTTTTTTTTTTTTTTTTTGGTGGATCATTGCTCAAATGCGGACTACGATTCTTTATATTAAACCTTATTTTAAGTGTCAGGTTTGAAATCTTGTCGTCTAAAACCAAGTACTGTATGTAAAAACCTAAGAACAAGAAGAAAACAGGAATGAAATTAAATCATGTGATACTAGAGTTCAGCGAAAAAGGATTGAAGTCCTGGAGCCAGAGATTAGTGCAAAATCATCAAATTAGACCCAAGGTCGGCTAGAGGGGGAAGCAGGTAATGCAATTGCTTTAGGTCCCCTCAAATTGAGGCCCCAATTTATTTTTTATATTATATTATAAAATTATGAATAAAAAGACCAGATTTTATACTTCTTTTCTTGAAATGTGATCGAGTTTAATGAAATAAATAATTCGTATTTTATAATCTTTCCATCCCATTTATGTGACTTTCTTTCTTTTTATTTAGTCGCAAAAAGAATGACATCTTTTCATATTTAATAAAAATTTAATTTTAAAATTCTCATTTTACTCTCTATGATGAGATTTTTATGGCTTGTTTTAAACCAGAAGTTTCAAAAATATATCTTTTCTCTTCTACTCTGTGTCCAGTTAAACACCTTCACGTAAATTAGATGGTAATAAAAGTTTTGTAACATATAAAAGTGAACAAATTGATGATGACTTCGATAATTTAAAAAAGATGAAGTCTCTTGTAAAATTGATTATTTTTTTATAATTTGGGGATTAAACTATTTGTTTTACTTTAAAATAGACTTGAATTAAATTAAATGCATGAAATTATTTTGACATCTATATAGTGGTACAAAATTGAGAAAATTATGAGAATTTATAAAATATTTTTGTAACCGTCAATATATGTTTCTTATACAAATATATATATATATTTAAATTTGAGTGAATAGAGTTACTAAATATCTCAAATGGTGGAGCATATAAATGAGTGAATAATCAAGATAGGTACAAGATGGTCCGTATACCATCTTCACACACACAAAATAAAAAGAAGAATTAAAATAAAAATTAATAAAATTTTATTAGATAAATTTAAGCCCTCTTATAAAGGTTTGGCTTTAGGCCACCGATTTCATTGAGTTGCGCCTGATCAGACCCTTTGAGTCCCAAACATGAAACCAGTTGTTACTGTGATACAATTCTTGAGTTTTAACAATTCCACTATTTATTTAATTAATTCATGAGTACTCAAATATATCTAAGGCGCTGTCTTTAAGCGATTTATCATAGATAAAGTCAAATATATTAGCATACATCGATATTTCATCATGTTGGATATTCGGAAATACAAGACAGTCATTGATTCCCTTTTTTTTTATGAGATTTATTTTTCGAGTATATTTGAATTCTTAATCTATGCAATTAGGCTCTGATACCAAATTTAAGTTAATTTATAATAGCCTAGGATTATTGCATAGATCAAGAACACCATAAGAATGTCAGATTAAGATGTCTACCCGTTAAGCCGTCTTGTTAAATAATGCAGAAGTGCGTACCAGACGTATGAAACGATTGGCTAGGTCTTCCCTCCTCCTACAAGTGGCAGTCAAATGGGACGGTTGCACGGTTGAAGAGATGAGAGGAGACCTATCCATGTATTTATAGGCATCAAGCCTTCACCTAATGAGGCTCCCCATAATAGGCTTATTAATCAGGTTTTCAACAGGGCCTACTGTTGAAGAAGCTCAACTATGGCGAAAGCAGTTATGAAGCAAGTATGAGAGGAAGACAAAAATAGAAATTGCTATGGTTCATTCACCGGAAAAGAAAGGAAATGAAAATTGTACAATTAGATTGGCTTTACACTGCTATTTATATTGTGTATGCTAGTCTACCTGCTAACACTTATGCTCTCTAACTAATTAATATAATTAACTTATAATCCTAACTAACTTTGTCCAGCTGGCATACAGCTGGACTAACTAACTTCAATCACCGACTTCATCACTCTCCCTCAAGCTAAAGGATGAAAAACAGGTTCTTCATCCCTAGCTTGACAATTAGAAACATATGTTGTGGTTTGTACAAACTCATGGTAAGCAGGTCAACAACTTTCTTTGGTACCAACATGTTGTGTATGTATGTGCTCTTCCTGGATTCTTTCCCTTGCAAAATGACAGTCAATGTCAAAATGTTTGGTTCTTTTATGAAATATAGAATGAGTTGCAATTTGAATTGTAGCGTTGCTAGCACATAATAGTTGAATAGGCAATGAAACTTTTGTGCCTAGTTCTCTAAACAAACCAATCAACCGGGTAATATTAGCCATAGTAGGATCCATCCTTCTGAACTCTGATTCAGCTGAACTCCTGGATATTGTACTTTGCTTCTTTGACTTCCAAGACACAATAGCATCGCCAAACTTAACTGTATACCCCATGACAGATTTTCTTATCTCAACATAAGCTCCCAAGTCAGAGTCACAATAGGCTAGTAGTTGTTTAGTCTCTACTGCTGGAATAAACAATCCAAGACCTGATTTACCGTTGATGTATTTGATCACCCACACAGCTGCATCCATATGTGACAGTTTTGGTGCATGCATATGTTGACTTAGCGCCTGAACCACAAAGGCAATGTCTAGTCTAGTCATAGTCAAGTACAGTAGTCTCCCAAATACTCTTTAATACTTGCTTTTATCTTCCAGTAACTCATCAGCTATAGCAAAATCATTTTGAACAAGCTGATCAAATTATACAGATGTGAGCTTATGATTAAACCCTAATGGTGTGGACACTGGTTTACCACCAGCTAATCCTATCTCAGAAACTAAATCAAGTGCATAATTTCTCTGATTCATAAGAATGCCATCTTTGGATGTTGAGAATTCAATACCTAGTAAATATTTCAGTTCCGCCAAATCTTTCATCTTGAACTTTTTCTTGAGATCCATTCTTACCATTTGAATATGTGTTAGACTAGTGCCAATTACCAACAAATCATCCACAACCAGCAACACCACTAATTCACTAGCAATCCTCAAAGTGAATAAGGAGTTGTCATAGTGAGATTGTACAAACCCCATACTCACCAGTGCCTCACTCATTTCGATGTTCCATTACCTATGAGCTTGTTTAAGTCCATATAGGGACTTATGAACTCTGCCTACTTTCCCAAACCCCTCTACCTTGCAAAGCCATCTAGAATGGTCATGTAAACCTCTTCAAGTAAATCCTCTTGCAGAAAAGTATTATGGACATCCATCTTGAAAATATACCAACCAGATGCTGCAGCAATAGCAACAAAAGATCTCACAGTTGCCATATTTTCCACTAAGCTGGCCTTGTACCTTTCCACTTGACCAGAGGACTTAAACTTTAATTTGTACTCCCATTTACAACCAGTGGGAGTCTTTCCAGAAGGACGATCAACAATAGACAAAGTGCAATTATCTTCAAGAGAAGAAATCTTAGCCTTCATAGCATCAACCCATTGAGTATGCTTACTAACTTCTATATAAGAAGTGGGTTCAGAGATAATTGAGTAAGCAGCCAAAGAGACCCTATAAGCAGGAGAAACTCTATCATAAGTAATATATTCATTCACAGAGTAAAGTCAGTTAGACTCTTTTGATTTCTTTCCAACATAATCATCCATCCAAATAGGGGGCTTAGAAGATCTTGATAGTCTCCTAGGTGTAGGATACACCACAGACTGAATAAGGGGAACTTGAGGGCAACAAGCAATAATCTCAAGAGTAGGAACATTATAGCAGGTTTAGTAGTAGAAACAAGAGAAGAGAAAGAAATGGGAGATGAAGGAGAAGAAGACGAGGAAGGTAGGGAAGAAGTAGAAGAATGAGGAGTCTGAATCAGAATCGGTGAACTCCAATAAAGGAAACAAAGGTGAAACACCATCAGACCTTTATTTGAAAGAAAAGATATCCTCCTTGAAGACTGTGTCTCTACTAACAAAGAAACTCTTAGGGGATAAATCATACGAGATGTTCTTTTTTTTTAACAGAAGAATATCCTAAGTGTACAGAAGGAACAACTCAGGGACTGAATCTATCTACCTTTTTTTTACCTCTATAGCATAAACACAAGCTTCCAAATACTCTAAAGTAACTAAGAGATGGTGCTTGAAGAAAGAGTTTTTCAAAAGGAGATAGACCCTTTAGAAGGTTAATAGGAAATCTATTCAAAGTATAAACAACAAAAGCCACACATTCCCTCCAGAACTGTAAGGATATAGAGGCCTGAAACCTTAAAACTCTAGCCATATCCAAAATATACCTATGTCTCCTCTCCAAAACTCCATTTTGTTAAGGAGTATACACACAAGAACTTTGATGAAGAATTCCATGATCAATCAAAAGCCTATGAACTT
The DNA here is from genome assembly GCF_029784015.1 of Lycium ferocissimum. NCBI lineage: Eukaryota > Viridiplantae > Streptophyta > Magnoliopsida > Solanales > Solanaceae > Lycium > Lycium ferocissimum. The sequence goes on from NC_081347.1 coordinate 50,174,042, forward strand.
GTTCATTAAAGAACTCAGTTCTATTATCAGATCTCAAAGTTTTGAAACTACAATTAAATTGATGCTTGGTAAGAAGGAGAAAATTCCAGAAAATCACCACTGATTCAACAAGAAAATACAAGTGTGCCTTTAATAATCATCTACCAAAATCATAAAATATCTTTTACCATCTTGATCCTAAAATATCAGCATGCATAAGATCAAAAGAAGCAAGAGAAGCAGAAGAACTAAGAGTAAAAGGAATTCTTAATTGTTTGGCAACTGAACAAACAGAATAGTTATGGTCAGGCAACTGTACCCAATTCAGACCATATATACTTCTGAGAACTTTTTAAGGAGTATGACCTAGCCTTATATGCCATAAGGCAGTCCTATCAGAAATACTAGTAGATGAACAACTCACATTATTATAATTACTAGTAGAGGAACAATTGTCATTAGAACTCCTACTACTAGGGAAAACATCCACTGATGTCATAGCTGTAACACCACGTGCCATCGGGCTATGGTTTGACTTCTAAGATGGGGATATAATGGAACCAAGATAGGAAGTGTAGGAAGTGTTTTGAAACCTATAAAAGGTATAAGAAGAGTCATTGGGCAAATTAAAATAGAAAGCTACGCGACGTGCACCATGTTTTCCAGTGAACTTTTCGAAGGCCCCACTTCAAACGCGCATAACCCCCTTATTAATTTGGGATTTGGAAAAACTTCCTCAATTAAAGTTGTAGCCCTTTGAAATAACTTTCCATCCATATAAGGACAAGACTAAATGGAGATCTGTGCAAAAATTTATGACCATTTTACTAAAAGGTCGCAGAGCAATTCGCTGGACACACATATGCGACGCAAATTGTAATATGCAGCACAGAATGCAATCTGCGACGCATTTTGGAAAAAATTTTAGTCCTGAAGTTTCCATCATTCTGTTTTAATATACATTAGAATTTGCGTCAGCATAATGCAATCTGCAGCGCAGATACAAACGCAAACCACGCCCGGGACTCATTGAATTTTTTTTTTTCAAACTTTTGTTCTATTTTTAGACCTAGCACGAATTTTCTCTCCTCTCCCTATTCTTATACATCAAGGTAAGTCTCTCCCGTATGTTCCTAAGTAATTCTAACACTTATACATGGTTTCCTAACAAGATTCTACGCTACAATCTTAGGGTTTTCAAGAAAACCCTCCTCAAAGTTTCAAGTTCAGACTTTTGGGTTTCTTCGTCAAAAGTTCAGACATTTTCTTCAAGCTTTGGAGCGATTAAGGTATGTAAGTCAAATTCTATACGTGTGGGAACATCATTGTTCTTCCCCACACCATGTTCTTTCATGGTTACCACGAATTCGCATTAGAAGTCAAGCTATGCCCTAGTTTCATAAAAAAGATTTAGAGCTTCTAGACTTTAAACTATATAGCTTCGCAGTTTGTTCATGTATGTCATTCCGAACATCGTGAACACAGTACGTAATCTATGTATTCTCATGTTTGATATTACATGATTCTCACTTATAATCCATGAAATATCTATGAATAGTTAATACTCTAAATTTCATAAACAGTCTATGACTCCACATCTCAGAATAATAACGCTCTACATTCCATATTGTGAATTACACTATGATTCTCAGTTCTATGATATAAATTGCTAAATTATGAACACATGTATTTGGTCCCGAGTCCACAATTTATGTATACGTATACTTGGGCCCGAGGTCACAAAATTGTGCACTTATAATTGGGCTAGAGGCCATAGTTTATGAACTCACTTGAAACATGTGATTCCCATGTTCGGTAAAAAGGGGTTAAGATTATGATTCTCATGTTCAGTTATCCTTATGCTTCAGTTTCAGTTTCAATAATAAGTTATTACTAACTTCTATTATTTGGGCTGCCCATTGCCCCGAGCACCCCACAGCTATTTATTCTTTCAGTTGTTTTACATATAAGTACATTTCAAATGTACTAATGTCTCTTTTTGCCTCGGGCATACATTTCACGATGCAGGTACTGATTTACAGGATGATGAATCTGTTCGTTAAGACTTCACTCATATCAACTGCTTGGTAAGCCCTAGTCTCCTTCGAGGCATCACTCTCATTTTCATTTATTTGGTTATGTTAGATAGTCAGGTATGCCAGGGGCTTTGTACCAGTAAACAGTCAGTATTTTAGTGTTCTTTAAAGGTTTCATAGACTAGAGTATCAGTCAGTCAGTATTTTTAGATATTGTGTTAGCCGTGTCGGCTAGTTCTTCATATTCTCAGACTTATCTTAGTATTTTATAATCATGATTATCAGTTAGACTTTCCAGTAGTTCAGTATTACTATGATGTCATACGTTTCATTAAGATTATTCATGTTATAATTTACATTCTGTATTTGTACATGTTCCATGTTGATTCAGCCATCCCTGTGGTTTGCTCGGTCATATACAGCTAGGCACCAAGTATCATGTTACGTCCAGGCCCAGGTTTAGGGCATGACAAAGCTTGGTATCATAGCTCTAGGTACAAGTGTCATAGGGAGTCTATGAAGCTTTATCCAGTGGGGTTAAGTTTATGAGTGTGCGCACGCCACACATGTAAACAGTTGACCACCAAGACATTAAGAATCGTCTCAATTCTTTCATACTCTAGATCGTGCAATTAGAGCTATGCCTAAGGGGACTCTTCTAACTCGTGTGTAATGTGCTTCTTTCAAAAAATGTCTGTTAAGAGAAAGTATTCCAAAAGGAAGTCAGCTACTAGCCAAAGGGCTACTATTAATCTTTGCCTGAGAAGTGGACTCTCAAACTCAGAGAGTTCGCACCAGAACTCAGGGACCTCCATCGGGTTCAGTACTCCCAACATCACCCCACCTACTACTGAGAGCCTTTGAAGGTTGGTTCTACAGTCACTCCACCACACAATGCTACTGATATGGATGTTAGGGGAGCTATCCTATTACTCACCTAGATTGTTGCTACACAAGTTCAGCGTCAGGGAATGACCCTAAGTGCAGGTACTCATGAGGGGTCGTCCAGCTTCATGATCAGGGAGGTTATTCATATGAACCCTCCAGTGTTCACAAGTTCCAATAAGGCTGAGGATCCACAAAATTTAGCGATGAGGTTCAGAAGATTTTTCATGTTATGTATGCTACCGAAATAGAGGCAGCAGAGTTTGCTGCGTACCAGCTGAAAGATGTTGCTAATATTTGGTATGAATCATGGGAAGATTCCCGAGGGGAAGATGCAGTTGAGATGAATTTGCAAAGACATTTATTGAGCACTTCCTACCATTAGGGATGTAGAGCTGTTACACCTTGTAGTTTTGTACGTCGAGATTCGTCGTATGTTAGTTGTCCTAGTTTTGGACATCGGGTTTTATCTTTGAGGTTGTATGAGATTGGACATGTTTATCTTATGTATATGAGGGTTTAAGTTTATGTTTAGTAAGTAATGGAAGGATTAGAGGGTTAACAAATTGGCGAGGATACGTTTCAATGAAGTTTGATGTTGGGGTGTATTTATACGGACCATAGAATATTATATGGCTCGCAAAATGGACCAACCCCCATTGTTTCACTTCATTCTTCATCCTTTTAGACCCTAGATAACCCAAGAAACTCTCTCAAACATTTCCTAAGTAAACCCAAGATAATTCAAGGATCAAAGTGAGTTTAAGTGATGGAAGCCTTGGATTCTAGTACTGCCTCTTGTGTCTGAATTGGAAGGAACTTAAGGGTAAAGAAACCTCTATTTTGGAGTGTTATTAAGCTCTAGAGGTAAGCTACTACTGCATCTTCATGTTTATGGTATTGTTTAACCTTTATACAACTTGTTGGATGAAGAAATTGTTGAAGGAAAACTCAAACCTGTTCTTGGCTATGGTTGAGTTTGTGAAGGAAAACTCAAACCTGTTCTTGTTGATGTATTATGGATAGGTCTCATATGTAAATGGATAGTGTTTGATGTTGTTGAGATTACACTTCATGGATGAAGAGAAGCGAAGTGTATATCATTCTTGTATATTGGTATAGTTGGAAATTAGTTAATGTGTATTCTTGTATTGTTGTTGAAATTAGTATAAGGAGCTTTATGAGTTTGTTGTGGTTGTTATGGGCTACCGTACATGTTGTTGTGACTAGAGAATAAAGGGAAATGCTGCCCGTTTCATTTCAGAATCGAGTTATCGTTTGATATATGTGATACACTAGCGCCATCTAAGTTGTTATGTATTCCCTTGTTATAGGATTGGTGTGCTAGCTGTAATAAGTTCATTGTTGGATTGCTTGGACAACTAGAGGTATGTTAAGGCTATTCTCTTCCTTCTTTTGGCATGACCAGAATGAAACGAATGTAAAGGAACGATATTCATAACGGCTCTACTCTTAGATATGCTAGAAACTTGTGTTTCTTGACCTCTATATAAAGATATTGATCTTGTCTCATGTTTATTGATCCTTCATAGTCAATTATGCTGATGATGTTAGTCTCATAATGTTAATCGGAGGTGCAACGACCTTACGTCACTCTGATAGGTTCAGGATATATTCTCGTAATGAAGTTGATCATTCAGAACATCTCAGGATAGTGTTCCAAACTCTTCAAGATCGCAAACATTATGCGAAATTTTCCAAGTATGAATTTTGGCTAAAATGAGTAGCATTTTTAGGCCATATCATTTCAGGGGAAGACGTCAAAGTGGACTTTCAAAAATAGATACAGTGAAGAATTGGCCCAGACTCACTTCAGCAACAGAGATATGAAGTTTTTTTTTTGGTCTGGCAGGCTATTACAGATGTTTCGTAGAGGGGTTTTCCTCTATCTTTGCTCTGTTGACTAATTTGACTAGAAGAAAGTCAAGTTCCAATGGTCAGATACTTGTGAGTGATGTTTCAAAGAGTTGAAAACAAGGTTGACTTCTGCTCCAGTTTTGACGCTCCTAGAAGGAACCGAAGGGTTCGTGGTATATTGTGATGCTTCGGGAGTTAGTCTCAGATGTGTCTTAATGAAGAATGGTAAAGTAGTAGCTTATGCATCCAGACAGATTAAGGCTCACGAAAAGAATTATCTGACTCATTATTTGGAGTTGACAGTTGTGGTTATTGCACCAAAAATACGACGTCACTACTTGTATGGTGTTCATGCTGATATTTTCACAAACCACAAGAGCCTTCAGTATATTTTCAAGCAGAGGGAGTTGAATCTTAGACAGAGAAGATGGCTTGAAATACTCAAGGATTATGATGTAGATATCCTCTATCATCCAGGGAAATCAAACGTGGTAGCCGATGTTCTTATTCGGTGTTCCATAAGAAGTTTAGCTCACGTTGAGGGAGACAGGCGAATTATAGTAAGGGAAGTTCACCGCTTAGCTAATCTAGGGGTTCAACTCTTGGACTCTGAAGATGGTGGAGTTGTTATTTAGAACAGGGCTGAATCTTCCTTAGTAGCTAAAGTAAAGGAGAAACAGTTTAAAGATCCCTAATTTTCGCAGTTGAAAAAAGGGATTTACAAGCATAAGACGACTGCTTTTGAACAATGGGGAGATGATGGAACATTGAAGTGGCAAGGTTGATTATGTGTTCCAGATGCAAATGGACTTAGAAAAAGAATTATGGCAGAGGCAAACAATTCAAAATATTCTATCCATCCAAGCTCTACTAAAACGTGCCTTGACCTTAAAGAGGTTTATTGGTGGAGTGACATGAAGAAGAGTGTGACAGATTATGTGGCTAAGTGTCCGAATTGTCATCAAGTGAAAGTCGAGCACCAAAGGCCTGGTGATTTAGCTCAGAATATAGACATTCCCGTGTGGAAATGGGAGATGATAATATGGACTTCATTACAGGTTCTCCTCGCCTATTTTAGAAGCATGATTCTATTTGGGTGATCGCAAACCGACTTACCAAGTCAACACACTTTTTGCTAGTGAAAACCATTGATTTAGTAGAGGACTTCGCCAGATTGTATATTCAAGAAATTGTCTGACTGCATGGGACCCTAGTGTCCATTATTTTAGATCGTGGCGCTTAGTTAACAGTAAACTTTTAGAAGTCCTTTCAGAAAGGATTGGATACCAAGGTAAATCTTAGTACATTTTTTCATCCTCGGGTAGATGGCCAGGAAGAGCGCACTAATCAGACACTTAAGGATATGTTGAGGGTGTGTGTCCTAGATTTCAAAGGTAATTGGTATGCTCACTCTCCTCTAATTAATTTCCCCTATAACAACAGTTATCACACTAGTATCAAGATGGCACCGTTCAAAGCTCTATACGGGCGAAGGTGTAGGTCGTCAATTGGTTGATTTGAAGTTGGCGAAGTAGAGTTATTAAGACCAGGCTATGGAAAAATTCAAGTTGATCCAGGAGCATTTGAAAATGGCTCAGCGACGCCAAAATTCTTATTTGGATGTGTGGCGTAGAGACTTGAAATTTCAAATTAATGATTGGGTGTTTCTGAAAGTTTCACCTATGAAAGGTGTTATGATATTTGAAAAGAAAGGTAAACTCAGTCCCAGATATATCGTTCCATAAAGAATGCTGCGAAGCATTGATCAAGTAGCTTATGAGCTCGTGTTACCACTAGATTTGGGTTCTGTGCACCCAGTGTTCCATGTGTCCATGCTGAAGAAATGTGTGGGAGACCCGTCATTGGTCGTCCCTATTGAAACCATCAGAATTAAAAGGCCTAACATATAAAGAAATTCTCGTGGCTATTCTTGATTGCCAAGTTCACAAGTTGAGGACGAAGGAATTTGCCTCAAGAAAGTGTTATAGAAGAGCCAGAAAATTGAGGAGGCTACGTGGGAAGTCGAAGAGGACATGAAATCTAGATATCCGCACTTTTTTGACGAACAAGAAACACCTAAGGTAATTACCTCAGTATTCATGTACTCATACTAATTCAGTATTCATGTGTTCCTTTCAGTTCAATATTTATGTGTTCCTTTAAGTTCAATATTCATGTGTTCCTGCTAGTTCAGTATTCATGTATTTACGTCAGTCACGTTTATGTTTTAGTTGCCCTATGTTACCATGTTATATGTATTATGATGCCCTCTGAGGCTTGTGTTGATGCTCTGGTTAGCTAGTAGGCATTTGAGAAATGTTGGGATAGTCCTATTACAGAGGAAACTCTGTCAAAAATTTTGTAAAATTCTAGAGTTACTCATATTTCTAGCTATGACATATATTTCAAGGAAGAATGATCCCAGAGGGAAGATAATGTAACACCTTGTGCCTTCAGGCTATGATTTGACTCGTAAGATGGGGATATAATGGAATCAAAATGGGAAGTGTAGGAAGTGTTTTGGAACCTATAAAAGGTATAAAACAGAGTCATTGGGCAAATTATAATTGAAGCTACGCTACGGACCATGTTTTCAAGTGAACTTTCACTAGGCCTCACTTCAAGCGGGCATAGGAATTTGGGAAAACTTCCTTCATTAAAGTTCTAGACCTTTAAATATCTTTCCATCCATATAAGGACCGGACCAAACGGAGCTCTGTATAAACAGTTATGACCATTTCTTGAAGAGTCAGAGAGCAGTCCGCTGGGCACACATGTGCGACGTAGATTGCATTATGCGGCGTAAAATGCAGTGTACGATGCATTTACCAACGTATTTTGGACCAAATTTTAGTCCTAAAGTTTCCAGCATTCTATTTTGATATGCTTTATCATCTGCATCAGCATAATACAATCTGTGGCGCAGATGCAAATGCAAACCACACCAGGGATTCATTAAAGTCCGTTTTTTCGAATTTTTGTTCTATTTCTTCAATTCTTCAAGCCTCGAATGACTTTTATCTCCTCTCCTCACCCTCCTACATCAAGGTAAGTCTCTTGCATTTGTTCCTAAGTAATTCTAATACTTATACATGGATTCTTAACAAGATTCTACGCTACAATCTTAGGATTTTAAAGAAAACCCTCCTCAAGGTTTCAGGTTCAGAGTTTTGGGTTTCTTCTTCAAAAGTTCAGACCTTTTCTTCATATTTTGGAGCGATTAAGGTATTTAAGGCTAACTCTCTACATGTGGGAACAACGTTGTTCTTCCCCATGCTTACGTTCTTTCATGATTACTACGAATTCACATTAGAAGTAGAGTTATGCCCTAGATGAATGAAAAGCTTTAGAGCTTCTAGACTTTAAACGATATAGCTTCGTAGTTCGTTCATTTATTTCATTCCGAACGTCGTGAACTCAGTACATAGTATATGTATCCTCATGTTTGATACTACATAAGTCTCAGTTATAATCCATGAAATGTCTTTGAACAGTTAATACTCTAAATTTCATGAATAGTCTATGACTCCACGTCTCAGAATAATAACGCTCTACATTCCATATTATGAATTACAGTATGATTTTCAGTTCTATGATATAAATTGCTAATTAATGAACACATGTATTTGGGCCCGAGGCCACAGTTTACGTATACGCACATTTGGGCCCGAGGCCACAGAATTGTGCACTTATAATTGCGCCAGAGCCATAGTTTATGAACTCACTTGAAGCAGGTGATTCCCATGTTCGGTAAAAAGGGGTAAAGATATGATTCTCATGTTCAGTTTAGTTAACCTTATGCTTGAGTTTCAGTTTCAGTATTTATTTATGACTAACGTCTATGATTTGGGCTACCCGTTCCCCCACAACTAACGCCCTTTTTGTCCGGATCCTACATTTCATGATGCAGGTACTGATTTACAGGACGACGGATCTATTCGTTAGGACCTCACTCCTACCAGCTGCTTGGTGAGCCCTAGTCTACTTTGAGGCGTTGCTCTCATTTTCATTTATTCGGTTATATTAGATAGTCAGGTATGTCGGGGGTTTTGTCCCGGTAAACAGTCAGTATCTCAGTATTCTTCAGAGGCTTCATAGACTAGAGTATCAATCAGTCAGTATTTTCAGTTATTATGTTAGCTGTGACGGCTACTTCTTTATATTCTCAGACTTATCTCAGTGTTTCATAATCATGATAACTAGCCAGACTTTCCAGTAGTTCAGTATTATTATGATGTCACACGTTTCATTAAGATTATTCATGTTGTAATTGATATTCTGCATCATACATGTCCTATGTTGGTTCAGCCAGTCATGTGGTTTGCTCGGCACATGCAGTGTGGCACCGAGTTCTGTGTTACATCTAGGCCCAGGTTCGGGGTGTGGAAATAACATGCTTATTTGAATTGACTGTGTCTTCATATCTCTCAATCTGCAAGATATAAAGGCCTTGGTCTTTCTTACCAATCCCCATCACCTTCCCACTTGAGAGCTCTTAAAACAAACAAAAATCTGGATAAAATGACACTACACAAAACAGTTCCTTTGTGATCTTTGAAACTGATAGTAGATTGTATCTTAATTCTGGGATGTATAGTACATTCGGTATAGTTTTGTCCTTGAAGATAGAAGACTCACCAATATAACTTATAGAAACTTGTTTTCCAGTAGGTAGATTCACCTTGTTTTAGCTAAGTTAGTCATATCCTTAGTTTTTTTCAATAATTTCTCATCATGAACCATATGCTTAGAAGCACCTATGTCTACAATCTAGCTAGGACCAATCAGATCGAAAAATAAAGAAAATATAGTACCTGATGTACTCACTGTTGCTGCATTGCCTACACTCTCAGACTGTTTTCCTTTGTTCAACAATTGCACTATCTGGCTGTATTGCTCTTGTGTGAGGACAGTAGCATGTGAAGAACAGGAAAAGTGATATGTAGATATGGATGTTGAAGGACCAATTTCTGCTGGAGTTTCTTGAGATGCAACATTATTGGCATAGCTAACTGAATATGTTGAGTTTCCTTTTTTCTTATACTTAAAATCAGATGGATAGCCATGTAACTTGCAGCAATTTTCTCTTATATGACCTTTGAAGTGACAAAAGTCACACTAAAGAGTAGCTTTGTCAAAGCTGCCTCTACGCCTGAAACCACCAGTATTACCATGATGACCACTACCACTAGTCTGACCACTATAACTATCACTTGTCTGACCAGCATAACTACTACTAGTCTAACCATTAAAACCACGTCTGCTCTAACTATTATAACCACCACCATTGTGCATATTTCCACTGTTATACCCATGGATGTATTCACTATTACACATTAAGGTTGTGGATTCTGAAAACTCAACAACATTAGAGGATCCTGAAGGGTTCAGCCTTTGACTTTCTACATTCAATATAATAGCATAAGCTTGATTAATATTAGGCAAGAGACTAATCACCAACACCTTATTTTTAGTGTGTTCATATGATTCATTGAGTCCCATAAAAAACTGCCATAACTTCTGTTGTTTGAAATGTCCCATCAGAAACTGCCATAACTTCTTATGTCTGAAATGTTCAACATACTTCTTAGTGTTATGACCCAAATTACGGGCCGCACGGGTACCTACCATATTACTAGTAGGCGAACACTTACCAACTAACCGAATGTTCAAATAGTTTTGTTAACAACAAAATACCTAATAACCACAAATTAAAAGTAAAACTCATGATGACTCTGTTATTTATACAAGAAAACTGAAAATCCCCGGGATCTAATCTAGACAGGTACAAGAGTTCCTATTACACAAGGATAAATAAAATAAACGACACAGCCTCTGCCTAGAATAAGATGAGCAAGGCTGTAGAAAGATGTCCGGTAATCCAAAAGGAGAAACTTCAACTTAAAACCTGCAACATACATACACCCAAAAAGGATGTAGCAAGAATAGTATTAGTACACCACACGTACTGGTAAGCATCATAGGTCGACTAAGATTAGTTCATGCAACACAATATAAAAAGAGTAAGGTAAGCAGATAAGTCAATGGGCACCCTGAATACTCCCAATATAGATTATTACAGCCGATACAAACTCACCTCTCTACTCCCAGTTATTTCGGTTCTCTTATTTCCACAGTATTATTGGTTATCCGACTAGTCAAATGTAGTCCTATTACGTATTCCTTTAGGCCAATTAAATAAGTCTTATCTCCTCATATACACTAACGTCTACTTCCTGATTATTATCCTTAGAGCCTTCTATCCGGTTCACTCGCTAAGATTTGATGCATCCACAGAACATACTCACCATACTTCCACCAATCAGTGGAACTCTCTAAGTCCATCAGACTAAATGCAGAAGTCTACACTTAATAATTCACTTTTACACCCACCTTCATATTGATCAACACCTCACACAACACAACACAATTATAAGAGATGCATAATGCAATGTGATTGACTGACAATACACAAATATAAGGATATGGAAGTATGAAATGCAATGCAATGCAAATGCGATGCGAATACCAAATTCACGTTGTACATACATGCTAACTGATGTCATTACTCAGTGGTCATGACCTGCAGGGGACTCATGGTGTCCATGTACCACTCATTCCGGATTCACTCCTCCGACCCGAGTCACATTCAAGGCCACATCCTCACCCCCAATCAAATGTTCCTTTTCATACATGTAAATATATTTACCTTTACATTGCTATCAATGATCGCTTGTCAAATAGTACCTCATATTCAACCCAACTCGGCCATACAAACCGGATAACACAACTGGCACTTACGCAGACTTCTGCTCCATGTATTACCTTATAGCCACATGCAATATATGCAACGATGCTAATGAATGAAACAATGTCATAAGTATGCCCTTGGTGGCGTACGCAATTATGCCTTCTTTTCAACTCACCCCATGCATCCATTTTATATTATCAAGAATGAACAACCATATGGATATTGCAGTTTACTCAACAATCAATACGGAGACTAAATATACTTGGGAATAAATACTCTAGCTTTGGAATAGCCCTTCCTAACCAAGAAAATTAATCACTTCCTATTTCGTAATGCATAAACATAAAAAATAATAGCACTCAATACTCAATTATATACTCACTGTTACCCTAGTTACTATTTACACATACCTTTCGTTAAATTATGAATATATCCATCCAACTCCATGTTCAAAGACCTAATCATGCAATCTCCCGTCAACTCTATATGTATATACGATTCACTAATCAAAGTCTAACTCCAGTAAACCGTAATCTACCTCGTTGACGAATAGCTATTTGAATTTTCATAAAATACTCGCCCTCCTGGCCCTTATCCGAATCCATGTGAGATGATAGTTGTAGGGAAAGATGTGGAGAATGTTGGAGAAGCCTCTTTTTCTTAGTGTCAAGAGTTTTTCTTCAGGTAAAGCCTAATATCAGTCTCGGAGGGTCTTTTATTAAAAAGGAGGGTAAAATATAAAACTGAGTATAGAAAAATGCATCCACTGGTTTGTGATGTGCGCTGCGGCAGATATCGGGTTCGTTATAGCGGGACCGCTACGGCGGTACGCTGGCCACTGTAGCGAACCAAGTTCTGCCCGAGCCCACAATTTGTAACTCTTTTTGAAATTGATTTTCCCCACTATTAATCAATCAAATACTCCATGGGGCTTACCATTTAAGATCGTAGACCTAGATTGGGCATGGGTTCGCGAAGTATTAAATAACGATCGGACAGGTCGTTACACCAAATACCAATTAATCCACCGTTCATCCCCGAATGGCGTGGGGTGGGGTAATGGTCACGCTTCTAGCCCTTACCCCATAGGAGGCAGGAATTCGAGTTATCGTCACTAAAACGAAAAATTACAAAGAAGTTGGAAAATGTACAGCCCGCTATAGCGGTCAACCGACCGCTGTAGCGGTACCACTGCAACGGTAAATCCACCATCGCAGCGGTACTCGGGTAGATTTAAAAGTGGGATGAATTCAGTTCACCCCTCACTTCACATACATCTCCTTAACCGAAAAACTTCTCCCCTCCCATGAATTTTTCTCCCTCTATTCCACTTCTTAGACCTCTCATCTCCTTCCCCACTCCCCTTTTTAACACTTTTATCCTTGCATTTTCCATTACACTACTCAAATAGTAAGGAAAAAGTGAAGAAACTCTCTGTAGCCCAAGGTTCATTTTTGTGGCAAAAGCTTATAGATCTCTAACTATTTCAAGGTATGTACTCTCTTCCATTATCCTAAGCCTTGGTTATGGCCTTCTATTTTAAAATTTCCATGCCTAAGTTGCTAGATTATAGCAAAAAATTTTGGTCCTTAAATAAGGGTTTTTGATTTCTTGGGGTAGGGAGTTCTTGAGTTATGGAAGGTTATTTCATTGTTCACACTGTCCTAGCATCACTTTAAGCTAAAGATCTACTTAAAATGGGGTGGTTTATGTTGGGGTGGGGGTGTTTGGTAGAGGTGCAATTTTTGATGTTCTTGCTCAAAATTTTGGTGGTCATTGTAGTTGAAGTAGGGTGTTATAGGTTGTAAAAGTTATGCATGCTATCATAGTACTTGATCCTTACCAAAAATATGGAAACTATGGTGAAATCTTAGGTTTTCTAAAAGTTAGGTTTGAGGGTTTTCGCACTGAAGAAGACGGGTCCGCCGCAACAGCGGTACCGCTGCGGCGATGGAGTGTCACTGGGAGCGGCCGACACATTTGGAAAATTCCCGCTATAGCGGACACCTGTTGGCTATAGTGAGCCCGCTACAGTAATGAAGGTAACGCCATGGCGGAGCCTTATCCGCTGTAGCGGGCCGCAGTGGTCCTCTCACCGCCGCAGTAAAGCTGCCTGAGGCGGAAACTCTTAAACCAAAAATAGGCCGGGTTTTTAACTTAATCATGCATGCCCTACCACTGTCTAATCCCAGTTCTACATTATTCTAACTCAATCTTCCCTTTACAGGCTAACTCTCTCATTTTGCTATGGCGAATCCACAATAACAACAACCCGCTGCCCCCGCCTATGTTAGGTTCGCCTCCCATGCTTGCAAGAGGCGTTACATGGAATAACAGACTAAGGGCCTACTCCATGAGCGGGCCTTTCTTATGGATTGGGTGGAGGAGCTGGCCCCAGAATTTTACCAATGTTTACATCACATGTGTTGGGGTCCGCTAGTCGAGAAGCTGGGGGATATTAATAGCAACTGGGTTAGGGAATTCTATGCCATGCTCCTACTATTGATTGGACTGCCCTAGAGCCTGAGATTACTATCAGAGGGGTCAATATAAAGGTTGGTCTTTGAGCCCATCAACGCTGTTCATGGGTTATCTAACCCTTCACAGGCTGAGCTTAGGGCCAAGGACCACGCGGGAACGGGTCGTGGCTGGTGAGGACGTTGGTGAAAGAGTCCAAGAGGAGGAAGACTACATGGGGTGTTGCTCAGTCTGCCATAAAGAGGCGCCATTTTACTCCCGAGGCTCGGAGGTGGCTGAACCTCGTTGCCCGACGGGTTTGTCCTTCGAGCAATACTACTGATGTCACCTACCCCGGGGCCCTTGTGGTTGCTTGCATTTTGGATGACGTGCCTGTAAATGTGAGGATGCAGGTGATTGAGGAGTGGCGGAGTTTCATGGCCAAGGCTGGCTCGAGCTTGATGTTTCCCTCCCTGATTACCCACCTATGCCGAAATACGGGGGTGACCTTGGAGCCTGGCAACCGCTATGTTGAGTACGATGTCCCTTTTGACCAGTTGAAGGTGAAGAGAGCACAGGGCAGAGGTAAGAGAATAAGAGTTGACTCGGATGATGATAAGGACAGCGAGGGCCAACAAGGAAGCGATGGGAGTGGTCATTCATAGGCCCTGGGTACCTTAGAGAGCATGGAGGTGGATATAGCTGTGGTGAAGGCGGCCATGATGGGGTTTGCATGGCCTTCCATGGAGGCCGGGTCGTCTAGTATTGCCGCTGGTGCGGGCTATTTCACTTCTGATCAGATGAAGGGTTATATGGATGCTCAGACTAAGATGGGGGATGTTGTGGATGACTTGCAGGGTGCCTAGGGATCTTTGGCCCAGGCCCATGTAGATCTCCGAGAGGACTTGGACCGGGAGAAGAAAAAGAGTCGGGCTAGGGAAAAGTTGTTCGTGAGAATGTGAAAGGGCGTCAAAAGCCTTTTGAGGACCCTAGTCTAGAAGGAGAAGTACCCCAAGGTGACCACTAGAGATGTTCCCCAGTTCTCCTTCCTGAGTGCGTCCGGGCTTGGCAGCGAGGACTCTAGCGACTCGAAGGACGGTGGTGACAAGGCGACCAGCAAGGGAGTGGCTTAGAGACACCCCCCCCCCCCCTCTTATTTATATCAGCCTGGTTATCCCTTGCCCTTGAAGGGCTTGTTGTTCAGACAATTTCTTATTTTTGGTTTGTTTGGATTGTTTGGATAGTTTTCTTTTTGTTGTTTTTGGTGCGGGTGCCCTAGTTTAAGGGAACTCGTAAGATAATTGCCCTAGTCGGGCGGATGTTTTTATGAAAGTTCTTTCTTTGGAATTGGCTTCTTCTTGTCTTTTGTTGATGAATGAACAGGTTGGGAAAACATGGAACGGGAGGGGAAGGCCACTGGTCTGAGTCACCGCTGCGGCGGTTATGCTATGACTATGACGGTCTCCCTATAGCGGGACTGTGCAAAAAATTGGGTCCACTATGGCGAGCCCGCTGTAGTGGCTCCTACACCGCTGCAGCGACGCTACAGTGTCAGTTGCGAATTTTTGGTGCTCGCCAACTTAGGTCACATAGGAGCTCGTTCGTTTGATTAGCGCGTACAAACACGGACTTCTTCTAACGAGTACGAATACACTTTCGACTTGCTAACCTTCCTAAAATAAACACACAATTTATAACACTTAATACTGGCAACGGAAATTCTGTTAGTTCACACACTTAACACACATCCTACTCATAGAAGGTCTTCCTTGAGTCATTATAATAAGATACCAATTAGCCCATCAAGATACCAATTGGAATCACCCAGATACCAATTGGATTCAACTAGGAGATGGCGTATTGGGAGTAGCACGATAGAATGAACGAAGGGGAAACTTCTAGATGTCCTATAGCCTCCTGCGGATGGGTACGAACTTCATCGTACTATTCCACAAGACTCTGCTGGACATTTTCTCTTGTACTTATGAGATTGGTAACCTAGGCTCTGATACCAACTGTCATGACCCAAATTATGGGTCGTGCAGGAACCTACCATATTACTACTTAGTAGGCGAACCCTTACCAACCAACCCAATGTTCAAATAGTTTTGTTAACAATAAAATACTTAACAATCACAAATTAAAAGTAAAACTCATGATGACTCTGTTATTGATACAAGAAAACTGAAAAATCCCCGGGATCTAGTCTAGACAGGTACAAGAGCTCCTATTACACAAGGATAAACAAAATAAATGACACAGCCTCTGCTTAGAATAAGATGAGCAAGGCTGTAGGAAGATGTCCCGTAATCCACAAGGAGAAACTTCAACTTAAAACCTGCAACATACCTACACCCAAAAAGGATGTAGCAAGAGTAGTATCAGCACGCCACACGTACACCACATGTAATGGTAAGCATCATAGGTCGACTAAGATTAGTTCACGCAACACAATATAAAATCAATAAGGCAAGCAGATAAGTCAACGGGTGCCCTTAAGACTCCCAACATAGATTATTACACCGATACGAACTCACCTCTCTACTCCCAGTTATTTCGGTTCTCTTATTTCCACAGTATTACCGATTATTCGACTAGTCAAATGTAGTCCTATTTCGTATTCTTTTAGGCCAATTAATTAATTCTTATCTCCTCATTTACACTAACGTCTACTTCCTGATTATTAGCCTTAGAGCCTTCTATCTGGTTCACTTGCTAATATATGATGCATCCACGGAACATACACACCACATTTCCACCGATCACTAGAACTCTCTAAGCCCATCAGACTAAATGCAGAAGTCTACCACTTAATAATTCACTCTTACACCCACCTTCCTATTAATCAACACCTCACACAACACAACACAATTATAGGAGATGCACAATGCAATGTGATAGACTGACAGCACACAAATATAAGGATATAGAAGTATGAAATGCAATGCAATGAAAATGCGATGCGAAGACAAAATTCGCGTTGTACATACATGCTAACTGATGTCATTGCTCAGTAGTCATGACTTGCAGGGGACCCATGGTGTCTATTTACCACTCATTCCGAATTCACTCCTCGGACCCGAGTCACATTCAAGGCCACATCCTCACCTCCGGTCAAATGTTCCTTTTCATACATGTAAATATATTTACCTTTACATTGCTATCAATGATCGCCTGTCAAATAGTAACTCATATTCAACCCAACTCGGCCATAAAAATCGGATAACACAACTGGCACTTACTCAGACTTCTGCTCCGTGTATTACCTCATAACCACATGCAATATATGCAATGATGCTAATGAATGAAACAATATCATGAAGTATGCCCTTGGCGGCGTACGCTATTATGCCTTCTTTTCAACTCACCCCATGCAGCCATTATATATTAACAAGAATGAACAACCATATGGATATTGTAGTTTACTCAACAATCAATACGGAGACTAATCATGCAATCTCCCGTCAACTCTATATGTATATACGATTCACTAATCAAAGTCTAACTCAAGTAAACCGTAACCTACCTCGATGACGAACAGCTATTTGAATTTCCATGAAATACTCGCCCTCCTAGCCCTTATCCGAATCCATGAGAGATGATAGCTGTAGGGAAAGGTGTGGAGAATGTTAGAGGAGCCTCTTTTTCTTAGTGTCAAGAGTTTTTCTTCAGGTAAAACCCAATAGTAGCCTTGGAGGGTCTTTTATTAAAAAGGAGGGTGAAATATTAAACTGAGTATAGAAAAACGCGTCCACTGGTCCGTGATGTGCGCTGCGGCATACGTCGGGCTCGCTATAGCGGGACCGCTGCGGCAGTACTCTGGCCGCTGTAGCGGGCCAACTTCTGCCCGGGCCCATGATTTTTAACTCTTTTCGAAACTGATTTTCCCCACTATTAATCATTTAAATACCCCATGGGCCTTATAATTTAAGATTGTAGACCTAGATTGGGCATGGATTCGCAAAGTATTAAATAACGACCGGACAGGTCGTTACACTTAGATTCCGGACTTGTACAGTTTACTCATCCCAGAGTTCTTTCACTTTAGAGAAATAAACTGACACAGAAGATACTCCTTGAGTTAACATAGCAATTTCCTTATGCAAATAGAAGACGTAATTACTAGTTTCACTAATTCGTTTTATTACCTTTCGGTTTTTTTGTACAAGTCCCAAATGTCTCTTATGTCTTTTCTGTATTGATATAAGTATTATTAATAATTATATTAGTTAAGTTGAGGTTTTAAACAATAATATGTACAATACTTCTATGATCTTTCAAGCGTCTATGTGATCGATTATTCTTTCTGTTATTGCATGTGATTTCTCGCAAATTATTTTATGAAGTATGTTTTTCGATGTTTGGTTAGAGAGTAAAGAAAAAACAATAACTAAACATTAATTTTAGCAAATCCGAGATGAGCTCTTTTAGTATTAAAATTGATTAAAATGTTTAACTCTTAGTTGGAGCAATGAAATGAATTACTTCCTCCGTCTCAATTTATATGGCAATTTTCACTTCACGAGAGTCAAAATCTTTGAAACTAAATTGGATTAGATCAATCCAATATTTTAAAATTAAAACTTAGATGTTTAAAAACTATACGATAATTACTATAAGTAGCAATTCTATTCTTGTCAATAAATATACCTAAAAATGTTGGTCAAAGTTTATATAGTTTGAATCTTGAAAAATGAAAAGTGTCACATAAATTGAATCAGAAAGAGTACGATTACTATAATTGTGAAAGAAAATGACTTCTGCTAAGGAAACTGTCATATATTTAATGAATAACAAAATCTTGCTGAAATCAAAAGAGCGTGAAAGTAGTAAAGAGACAAGAATATTTTTGGGAGAATTTTCTCTCTACATTTTCATTCACAATATGACCTCCTTATATACAAGTCAACGCCTAAAGTATCCCTATTCTAATAGGAATACAATTCCTTTATTACTATAATTATAAAGTAACTATATTCTTATAGGACTACAATTATGAGGGTTCCTAACACCAACTTGCCAAGTAAATGTTCATACTGCGATTTGCTCAACGCCTTTGTAGATACATCAGCCAACTGCTCACAGGTTGGTACGTAGTTTGGGGATATATTATCGGATTGAAGCTCATCCCGGACATAATGACAGTCGACTTTAATCTATTTTGCTCATTCATAAAATACCAGTTTTCAAAAAATATACAATGCCGCTTGACTGTCACAGTACATATTAACCTGATGCTTGTGATTAACTCCCAAGCTATGCAAGATTCCTTTCCAACCATTTCAATTCCCATACCGCCATTTCCATTGACCGGTATTCTGCCTTTGTGGAAGACCGAGAGACAATATTCTGCTTCTTTGTTTTTCAAGATGGGAGTTGAATTCCCCAGAGTGATAAACCACTCAGTAAGCGATCTTCAATTGAGTAGGCATCCTGCCCAATCTGAATCACACCATCCGTACAAACGGAGGTCACAATCTTTCCTCATCACTATTCCTTGCCCCAAATTCTTCTTCAAATATCCCACCACCTGTAGAGTCGCGTCCCTGTGTGCCTCCTTCGGTTGTTGCATGAACTGAGACAAAACATGCATGCAATATGATAACTCCGATTGGGTGAAACACAGATATATGAGTCTCCTGACCAACAGACGGTATGGTTCCATATCTGTCAAATTGGCTCCACCAGTCAGTATAAAATTATGATTTTGTTCCATAGGAGGGTTGATAGGTTTAGCTCCCAATAATCCTATCTCAGAGATTATGTACAAGGCATACTTTCGTTGACACAGAAATATTCCAATGGGAACCCTGGCAACCTCAACTCCTACAAAATCCTTCAACGAGCCCAAATCCTTCATGTGAAAACATTTGTGGAGGTATTCTTTGAACCGTTCAATGGCACTATGCTTAGTTCTAAAAATAATCAAGTCCTCCACATAAACTAAATCATTGAGCTGCACATTACTCTAGTGTGTAGTTAAGAGAGAGTAATCAGAGTATGACTGTCTGAATCCATACGTTAGCAAAGCGCTTGATAGATTCATAAACCAACAGTGTAGACCTTGTTTCAATCCGTACAGAGATTTCCCGAGACGGCACACCTTTCTCGAACTGGAAACACGAAATCCCAGTGGCAATTTTATATAGACCTCCTCCTCGAGATCTCCATGCAAGAAGGCATTATGAACCTCCTTCAGATGTAATTCCTAATTTCGAGCAGCCGCTACTTCAAAAAATTTCCGTACAGCGACCATCTTACCAACTGGATTAAAGTCTCTTTGTAGTCGATACCTTCCTCTTGTTTGTTTCCGAAAAAGACCAAGAGAGCCTTATATCGCTCAATAGTTCTATCAAAGTTGTACTTGATCTTGTACACCATCTGTAACTGAGCGCGTTCTTATCCGGTGTCAATGTTTCCAGTATGCATGTCCCATTATCCTCCAATGCTTGTATCTCTTGCTGCATTTCTTTCCACCATTGTTCTTTCTTCATTGCTTCCGAGAAATTTCTCGGCTCATTTCCGGTAGTAATAGCTGTAAGGAAATTTCGGTGTCGCAAGGAAAAATTGTCACAAGTTATATAGTGAGCTAGAGGATAAGGTGCACCTGAAGGTTGGTGAGGAGAAGATGGATGATCTGATGGACTTTGCTTCCGGACCGTTTCAGTAACATAGTCACGCAACCTAACTGATTCCTGTTTGTAACGTTTTCCCCGACCCATATGTTCCTCCAACAAGGTTTCTTCAGTCCGAACTTCATCTGCCCATATATCCTCTGTATGTTCTCTATCCAACCCGGTCTCTATCCAGTCTGAGTCTGTCTGGACTTCAAGTCTGGTATCTGAAGTCCGGACTATGTCTATTATGGTGTCTTCCTCAGTGTTATCTAATTATTCTCCGAATTTTTCTATCCTCTCTTCTTCGGTTTATTCCCACTAGATATTCAAGCCACCCTTGCCATAGAACCTATATTGTCTGGGATAGAGTCCCCGGACTCTTTAGTTTTTATCAAACCACCTGATCCTGAAGCAAAAGGGAATTCGGTCTCGTAGAAATTCACATCCCTCGAGACCAAATATTCCTTATTTTATAAGTCAAGCAATTTTCATCCTTTCTTTCCATAGGGGTATCCTACAAACACACACCTACAACTTCAAATTTCAAATTTATCCTATGCTCTTCCAATTTTGTGCGCGTATCACAATGACCCCAGTACTCTTAAGTGTTCATCTTTGTGGGACCTTCCCATACAAGATCTCATAAGGGTTTTTCCCTTCAATACCGAGGAAAGTGTTTGATTAATCAGATACCCGGCAGTCAAAACGCACTCTCCCCAAAACTTTATCGGAGGATGGCCCCGAAAATCTCAATGCTCGTGCTACATTGAGAATGTGATGGTGTTTTCTTTCGACCCTTCCATTTTGTTGGGGCTTCCCTATATAAAATGTTTGGAAAAGAATTCAATGCTCAAAGAAGTAACTCTTTGTACATGTGAACTCAGTCCCGTTGTCACTTGAACTGTCTTCACCTGTCTATCGAACTATCGGTCCACTAAAGCGAAGAAATGTTTCAAGGTTTGGGGCACTTCTTTCTTATCAACCAATAGAAAGATCCACACTGCTAGAGAACAGTCATCCACAATAGTCAAAAAGCATGAGGCACCACAAGAAGAGGGAGTCCTATAGGACCCCCATAAATTACAATGAATCAATTCAAAATCTCAGTAGCTATATTATCACTTAAAGGGAATGCACTCCTTGTTTGTTTTTCCTTTTGATAGACATCACATTCTTTATCTAACCCAACACTATTCTTCTTTATACCTAATGCATAAATTAATTTAGTCCCTTGCACCGAAGGATGACCCGTCGCTTGTGCCAAAGCTCGAAATAATCTACTGTTTCTGCCTTCATAGCTTGCATTCGCGATATGTTTCGGAAGTAGTAAAGTCCACCTCATCATTCACCCGTTCCAATCAGCTTAATTAGTTACGACACAGAAATTAATTGCATGCTAAATCCGAAACATAAAGAACATCCTTGAACAATATAGTATCATTCAGCCTGATCGTTTTCTCTTTAGTAGCTACCGAGTTACTTCCATCTGGAAGCCCAACCAGACCTCAGGAATGTCCCGTTGATTACACAGCTCATTCGGATTACCTGTCACATGGTTGGTAGCCCTGAGTCAATAATCCAGGATGCGTTTTCGCTCTTACTATCCATCTTATCGTTTGTGTTCATCTTTTATGACTTCAATATATGAATCACAGTCTTCCAGTCTTCGTTCCTCAATTTGGGGGTCCTGTCCAACCTATACTCACTAGTCCTGGTTCCGCCTAATTTCCATCCCTGGTCACCACAGCGTTAGCCCGGTTGTTACCCCTTCTCTGGCTGGATCCCAGACCACCTCTCTGTTGTTGTGATTGTCCTCGTCCCCGACCACTTGTTTTTCCATCACCTTTTTTATTACCCGACCACCACTATGGATAACTGATGAGATGAATGCATCCATCAACATTGTGATTAGATCTCTTGCGATATGTCAAAACAATCCATTATTTCTTCCTTCACCTTGTTCTCGGTAAGAGTATTTTCCTTGCACCACAAAAGCCATAGTTCACTCCGCTCCTTTGTTTTTAGCGCTACACCTTTCACACGCTCTTTTTGTAACCGCTTCGAATAGACTTTGTTCAAAGATGACAACGGGTCCTACGCCACTAAGTTAGACCTCACCATTCCATACATTGTCTCATCCAATCTCATGAGGAAAAGATGCACTTTTTATTTTTCTCTTTTGGCCTCTAAGGTCGTTCCCAGATTGCACGTGCACTTACCGCACGTACAAGTTGGAAGTTGTTCGTAATTTGCCAATTTTCCCACAGCTTTGTCAGTTTTCTATAGTAATTCACTATGGTCCTACACTTGTGTTTGCATTCCGCAAGTTCAGCCTTCAATTGTTGCATCCAAGGACTGTTGACGACCGCGAAACGCTCCCAGATACTTTTCCATAATTCTTGCCTTCCTCTCTATGAGAGATAGTCAAGCGGAGCATCGATTCTACACTAATAATGAGTTTATAGTCCACTAGTCCTCAAAATCCAGTGACTCTTCGTTCGGTTTCTTGATTGTTCCATCAACGAAACTGAATTTCTTACTTGCTCTTAAGGTCGTCCTCATGACTGTAGCCATTCTTCATAGTTTTCACCCTTAAATTGGACTTGTGTAATGACAAATCCAGGGTTGTCATTCGACATAATGTCGTACTGAGAGATAGTTTTTCTCTGAATCTTGTATCCCTTACCTGCATCCCCTTTTCCTTTGTCATTGGTGTTTTCTTTGCCGTCACAAGCTATTACCACGTATTTTAGGACTTTTCGTGTTCTTTTTAATGTGGCTTTGGTACCATGCTAAAACCAAAGGGCGTGAACGTAGTAAAGAGATAAGAATATTTTTGGGAGAATTTTCTCTCTGCCTTTTCATTCACAATATGACCTCCTTATATAAAGTAAGTCATCACATAAAGTATTCCTATTCTAATAGGACTACAATTCCTGTATGACCATAATTATAAAGTACACTTTCTAATAGGACCACAATTCCTATATTACCATAATTATAAAGTAGCCATATTCTAATAGGACTACAATTCCTATAACAAATATCTTTGTACACATTGCAGATTATTCGAGCACATGCGGTTGTCCATCGTTGCTCTGTTGATATCAACTTTGATGGTCGGGAAAATCCCACACTTCCCCCGACCATCAACGATGAGAGAATATACGAACATGGCCAGAGGGTTTCAAGAATGATTCGGAGAAGAAAACGTAAAATTAGCTCCTAGTTTCATGGGAAATGAAAATTTTGCTGTGTTCTTAGAAAAGGTTCCTGGATCTTTTCTCTTTCTTGGAGCAAGAAATGAGAAGGCTAGTGCTATTTATCCTCCACATAATCCATATTTCACCATTGATTAAGATGTTCTACCAATCAGCGGATGATTCTAGCTACTGCGCAAGGAAAGAAATCGAAGAGCCTATGAAAGGAAGCTAGAAAGAATCTGTCATTGGAAAATGAATGTGATTCTTTTAACAAGATTCCTACGTCAACCTAAGGTTACAACATATAATTAGGAATCGATGCTACGTATTTAATGATTGGTGGAAGGACTTTAAATCATCTTTTGGAAGGAAAGTAAACAAACCATGATGTAACAATAATTTTTGAGGCAAAGGAAATTAAATCTAAACGTACTCTGCAAAAGGAAATGGGATTAATGATTGAAGGTGCAACTTAAAGAAATAACTCATTTCTTCTGAAAAGAAGACTAGCTAGCATCTACGAGAAATTACTCGAAGATTCAAAGAAATGGATCCGACTCCTCTTCATTTTTCTCAAATTTTAATTTGAATTGGAGAAACGTGAAAGAAAAGATTTAATATGCTTAGGAACAATATAATATGTAGATCTAGAATTGTGGGATTCTATAAATATTTTGGGAGCAAGTATAAATATGAAAAAATTAATTATTTTCACCATGATTAGGGTTTTGCTTTAATTAATTAATCTCAGGCATTAATTTAGAATTATGACACGTGTCTCCAACTCAAGCTAGAACTAGGGAGAAATGAAGAAGAGCCGGATCCCAAAGAAATGATGCATCAGTCAGCTGAATGGAGCCAACACTATAAATAAGAGATCAACAATGAAAAAAGATACGCAGTCTTGTATATAACTTTCCTACTCTTTAATTTCTAGCTATTACTCAAACGCTGTCTTAAATATAATAGTTTAGCAAAAGATACATAGAGAGAAATGTGTCATTGTTCTTTCTTTTGTAAGCAAGAGAAAATAAAAGGGTCGTTCTAGGGCGAACGAGTGAAAGATTAATCTTGTTCATTGTTGGTGAACGAGATGAAAACCAATCTTGTAAACGTTGATGATGAACGCGAAAAGCCATAAAGATATATTGTACTCAACTCAAATTACAAAGAGCTTAAAGAAATAACCTATTTGCAACCTAAGGGGGGCTGTATTAGAATACCACATTAGTTCTAAACCAGTATAAAAATTCTTGATGTAGTTTACCTTATCGCTCTCATATTATATTCTGCATTTTTTTTACTATTTGTTGTGGTTTGTATTAAATTAAATAACTCACATTTTTGTGCAGGTTGTCTCTGAATCCTTTGTCTAAAGGAAAGTCGACTAAATTTTAGCAGACTTACAATTCAACCCCCCTTGTACATTCGATTTTGAGTACGAATTAATGAAACCAAAAAAGAAAACGGATATTAGCAAATCTTACCAGCAAACTTCAAGATCGTCTTGCTCACCAAATCAATCACACAATAATATTCCTACATCATTACTGAATTAAGCCATTATACAAGGAACAACTGAATAATGACTTCAAAACATTCTTATTTAGAATCCATATCACAACGGGGAAGAAACACATAGAATTGAACTGGATAAGACAACAGAGGGAAAACCAAAATAGAAAAAATACATTGGTACGGCTGGGAGATAACACGATGAGTACATCAAACACAATGAAACAAACCACTCAAAGAGATATATGGCTATATATTCTCAAATCCTTTCCCTGATAACAAGGAAGGAAAAAACCAAAGCAACGACTCCAGCCATCGCCGATGGGAAAGAACTGAGGATGGCACTCCCAGGGTCCATGGGAGACGCCATAGGTCCATGGTTGTGGCCTTCATGGGCAGCCACACTAACCACCATCATAACAACAATAGCAATGAATGCTGAGACCTGGAATGCCATTATATTTCAAATGTTTGACTTCTAATTGTTGGAGCAAATGACAATGTTTACTTAGGCCTAAGTTGCTTGCTTTGGTAATTCATTCGACATGCATATATAGGAATTGTTTAGAGGGTGTTATGACTTTATCAGGGCGGCTACCCGATCGTACTACTACTCATTACATGGTTTGTACTTTGTACTATCATTCTTATCTTTTCTTCCATTGACTTTCACCCTTCTAACAGAGACAAATTTATAATCCAAAGTCAAGTGAATTCCGAATGAGTGTACTATTATTATAATATATTTTTAAATAGAATAAGTGTGATATTATTATATGTATACCTTTTTTCAAATTAAAATCCACACATGTATACATGGTTCAAGGCAAGATCAACGGGTTGATCAGTTGAACCAACAAAACCGGAATCGTCTTATCTCCGGTACACCATCCATCCAGTGCACCTTTAATTTTATGACATCTATCCATTTTTAAATATATTGGTCAGTATTTATTTAACTAAAACAACCCCTCAAATCAGGGTTAATTAAACCCCCTAATTATTTGATTTATCCCTCCTTTGTGGCACCATCAATTTGGGCAAAAATCTTGCTAAATAAAACAAGGATGCTTAAAGGAAACAAGGACAGCTACAGAAAGAGATCGCTAGCTCTTATTTATCTTAAATCATCACAAACAAAAGTATCACCAAGCAAAAAAAAAAGAGTAAAGGTAGCTCGAAATTCACTCGATGTTACAATGACAACAATTTTGTATGCAATAAAGTTTTCTGCTGACATTAATGATCAATCTCTATATAATGTCAGAGGGATTAAAGTTACAGTAATGAATTTCATAACCACTTTGACAGAATGAAGAGTTACTGGAAGTATGAAAATGGTACATATATAGTCTTATGGCACTGTACAATGTCACGAATGGTAATTGGCATGAAAAATTCAAGTTCTAAAATCATGAGAATGGGTTTAAGCTTTGTTTTGTGCTTGTGAGTCTCCAGTAGGAGCAGCTAGCAAGATTTTAGCCTAAATTGATGTTGCCAATAAAGAAAGGATAAATCAGATAATTAGGAAGTTTAACCATAATTTGAGGGGCTGTTATAATTAAATAAATACTGACCATTTGATGTAAAAATGGACAGCCATCAAAAAAATTAAAGGTGCACTGAAAGCACTGGACGGATGGTGTACTGGAGATGAGCCGATTCTAACAAAACCTATCATAGATCACCCTTTGCTCCTACATCTCTTCGTACTTTTTTAATGGCCCGAGAAGCTGGATAATGAAGATAATCTCAAGAAGTTTAGAATGGAATTTTAATTAGTATAATTAATTAGTTTGAAGTGACACATATACTAGTTAACAATTCTCAAGGGGCCAAAAAAAAAATAAAAAAATTAACGAGCTGTACGGATTGGAAGAAGTCCAAGTAAGAACGTTAGAACAATTATAAAAAGCATGATTAGATGATAAAGACTACTCGGTTTACATTATTTAATATCTGAGACTTGGACAAACTTAAAAATATTAGGAATGAAAAAGGAACATACATCGGAGAGTTGTCGCAGTCGTAAGGTATGCGTTGGAGATTTCGTGACTTGTTCAACCAATAATTTTTCTTCAAACGTTGGAAGATTAACATACAGCATATCCTGATTTGTTTATCTCCAACAGTAAGAAATGAGACGACCTAAGTAGTTTGAATATAATGATCGACTAGATGTGATTATTACATTTTTTGTTGCTAACAAAAAAAAATCTGTACTAAATATTGTTGGGATCAAAATAAAGAGCGTCAAGCAGAAGCTAACAATTGCTTTGTCTTTCCTTAATGAGAAATATGGTAATAATTTCTCTTTACTTAAAGAAAAATACGGTAAGAAAATCAGGGCAAAAACCCTAACAAATCTCCGCCTTTTGGCATGATTTTCAGACAAGATTTGATTCACCTTCTTCACGTGCAGGATCGTCATCACTATTGCTTGACATGTTTAAAAATGGAGCCCTTGCGGGTTAAAAGTATTATATCCCTTTCAAGTTAAAAGTTTTTGGAGACCTTGGGGGTTAAAAGTATTGGGGCCCTTTCAGGTTAAAAGTATTGGAGCACTTACGGTTAAAAATGAGCACTTTGCAGGGTTAAAAATATTTTTTTTGTTTTTTTTAAAGATATAGCAGTATCGTTTGAACTTTTTCTCCACGTGGAGTAGCTCAGATGTTTTTTCTTCTTATTTGATAAAAAGTCCTCATTATCGTCAATAGGCTGCAACTTGATATGAATCTGCCTTGAACCTGTATTCAACCTTGTAAAACCATTGGCTCTTATACCACTTATCGGGATCGAAATAATCAGGGCGTCATGCGGAAGCCAACAATTGCAAACCTTGAACGATGATAAATCAGAAAACAACAAAAATATACTAAAACGGCATAATATTATTATATGGTTTGGCCAATTGGCCTACATATAAAAACTAATATAAAAGCATAAAAATCTATTGAGAGAATAATCTCCCCCAAAATAAAACTTTTTAATGACTACATTGTGGATGTTATTATGTTTGTTGGGTTGTATGAGAGGGATTTTTCAATAAATAGAGGTCCAAAACCTTTCCTCCAAAAAAGGGTTAGCCAAAATAGAAGATTTTTTTTATTTTCCTTTTAGGAAAAGTAAAACCAGTAATGATAATACTTGGAAAAAGGGTTCAAAACACGCTTAAACTATGGCTGAAATTGCCATAACACACCCCAACTTTGCGGGGGTCCTATGACCCTCCCCACCCCCCCCCCCCCCCCCCCCCCCAAAACCCGGACTCATTTTTTGTGTATTATTGACGTGTTTATATGGTGACCTGGACAAGCAAGTGAGCAAACACTTTTTGAGAGCATAAAGGTAAACTTAAAACTAAATGGACCAGTATGTATTTGCCACGTAGCAGTCGAAATAATCTCTTTTGTTTTTTTGTATTATTAATTCCACCAACTAAAAACTCCAATGACAGGAGTTGGTGTTATTCCACTGATTTCCACTGTTGAGTTCGACAGTTGAGTTCTTCAAATTGACGATGCTGCTTTGAAGAGGTAAGTTTGGATTCCTTTAAATTTCTTCTCTTTATGTTACATTTTACGGCTTACAATTTCTTTCCCCAAAATTTCTATTTAAAAATTAGGGTTAGTTATGGAAGAAGTAAGATTGGATTTGAACAAAATGTTATGATTTGTATGATTAGTGGTAAAAATCGAGTGGAAGGGGGAGAGTTTTTTGGGTTTGTATTTGGGAAAGTTGAGAAATTATAAGACACGATCGATTTTAACTTTTCAACATCGTGTGCATACACTCGTTTGAGTTTGGGTGACTTTGTTGTCCAGTCACCATATAAACACGTCAATAATACACAAAAAATGAGTCCGGGGGGGGGGGGGGGAGTGGGTCATAGGACCCCGCAAAGTTGATGTGTGTTATGGAAATTTTGACCATAGTTTAATTGTGTTTTGAACCATTTTCCCATAATACTTTGTCTTTTCTTAAAGAGAAATACAGTTAGAAAATCAGGGCAAAAATCCTAATAAATATTTATATTGGAGCATAGATTAATGCAAAATTATTCTTGTTGGGATCGAAATAACAGGGCGTCATGCGGAAGCTAATAATTGCAGACCTTGAACGATGATAAATCTAAAGACAATGGAAATATACTAAAATGGCATAATATTTTAATAGGGTTTGGTCAATTGGCCTACATATAAAAAACTAACATAAAGAAAAGCATAAAGATTGTGGAGAGAAAAATTTCCCCATAAACAAGACTCTCTAAGTGACTACATTGTGGATGCTACTGTGTGTTTTCTATTGTATGGAAGGGATTCTTCAATATATAGAAGTCCAAAACCATTTCCTCCAAGAAAAGAACTAGCCAAATATGGAAGAGAATTATATTTTCCTTTCAGGAAAACCAAAGTACTTATGGTTATACTTTGACTTTCCTTCAAAAGAAAAGTAAAACTCAGATATGGTAAGAAAATCAGAGCAAAACCCTAACAAATCTCCCCTTTTGGCTTGGATTTTCTTGACAAAAGCTGATCCGTATTCTTCACATAATCTTCATCACTATTGTTTGCCATGATTAAAAATAAGGTTTAAAATATTGTGGTTAAAAATTGGTTTAAAAATATTTTGTTTTTATTTTGAAAGATGCAGCAGCAGAAATGTTGAAAATATGGTTGAAACTTCGTCTCCACACGTAGCACTTCAAACTCTTTTTTTCGTTTTTTTTTTTTTTTTTTTTGACAAAAAATCTTGATTATCGTCAAATTGGTTGCTCTTGATTTGAACCTGTCTTCAACCTCGTTAAACCATTGGCTCTGATACCACTTGTTGGGATCGAAATAACGGGCCGTCACGCGGAAGCTAATAATTGCAAAGCTTGAACGACAATAAATCAAAAGGCAATGGAAATATACTAAAATGGCATAGTATTTTAATAGAGTTTGGCCAATTGACCTACATATGAAAAAATAATATAAAGAAAAGCATAAAGATTGTGGAGAGAAAAATCTCCCCATAAACAAGACTCTCTAAACGACTACATTGTGGATGCTACTTTGTGTTTTGTATTGTATGGAAGGGATTCTTCAATATATAGAAGTCCAAAACCTTTTCCTCCAAGAAAAGAACTAGCGAAATATAGAAGAGAATTATATTTTCCGTTCAGAAAAAGCAAAGTAATTATGGTTATACTTTGACTTTCCTTCAAAAGAAAAGTAAAACTCAAATATGGTAAGAAAATCGGGGAAAAACCCTAACAAATCTCCAGTGTCAAACTATGAAAGATATCAATGAGGCAACACCCATGCCAATCCCTGATGATGCTGACTAATATAAATATTTGCTATAAATGATGAATTTCCGATTGTTTCACTAATACTTTATTGAGATTGATGTGAATATGCGTTAAGTTTCACAAAATGTGGACTATATTATATCTCACACGTCCATATATATTCATGCCTGATTCTTTTAATTCTCATAAGTCGAGCATATGGAATTGTTTTTTTTTTTTTTTTTAATAATGGCTGGTGGCAGTGAGACTTGAATTCAGGACCTTTGTTTACTCTGATACCTTATTGAAGTGTGACCATCTCATCTAGAAGTTTAAGTTGTTAAAAAAATTATACTTTTAATTACTTAATTATCTTATATCTCAACACGTACAAAGCATTTTGAGGTTGATCAATTTCCACTTGGACTAAGGTGAATTCACCCACACCGTCACCTTAGTTGAGAAAGAATAAATTTTCTTATTATGTATAACGTAGTCATCACAATCCTCACTTCATGAGGTAAATTTTCAGGATGGGTTATGTTGGAAATTGAGTTTTGACGATTAAAAAACATGCAGCTATAATAGGTGGTTGTTGTAAGCTACAGAACATGGTTCTGATAGTTGATTCTTGTATAGTGCCTTGCACATAATACTAGTCGGGGTAGGATTCACTTTCGCACGATATAGCTATTTATTTCGAGCATATTGACCTAAAATCCGCCTAATTAATAGAGAATCTTGATAGGTATATTTATTGCCAACTTAAAGACCAAGATGTTAAGGAAGCCGAGTTATAGTTGGAATAGTATTATCACATACGCTTCATTTATTCTCTCGGGTTAAGAGAACTTCTACAACCTTACATGTATATCTCTAACCCATGTTGCTGACAATGTACTATTATACACCTGGCGGTATATTTCATAAGATGTGTTTCATTTGAAAGGATAAACTAGACTTTTTTCATCACCCCATCCAAGGAAGATCGAATAAAAGATCTTCCCATTAATGCTTTCATTTCTACCGGCTATGATACTGGTAAATAGCCCTCTTCCTTGTCTTCGACACGGTTGTTCTTCCTTCTCTGTATGTGGGTTTCAAATAGTTATTCTTATTTAAAAGTCAAAAAATGGAGATATTTTCACTTTAACGTTTGAGATTATCTTCTTGCAAATCCCCGCACCTACATCGATAACTTGAGAGAACACAAAGCAAGAAGAACACCCTGTGAGCGCGAGAGAGATCAAACTGAAGAACCACATTCAAGCATTTAATTTATTTTAGTTCTTTAGTTTGTCTATATAGATCTTATAGAGTTATAGTAGGTGTTTTAAGTTGCAACCTTATTGATTTATTCAAGAAGCATTGTTTTGAGGCTTTCAGAGATCAAGTAACTTTTGATTTTAGGCTAAGAGTTTAGCTTGGAGGTAGTAGCTACAATCTCGTTGATTGTAGGCTGTTAAGTGGGTAGGATAGTCTCTTAGGTTGTACGTAATTGTTTTATACGTAATTATTTTGACTCTTAAACTACTCATTATTTTAGTGAAGTGTTTTGAGAGGACTCCCATAGGTGGATCGTTGTTTTTATCTCCTATGAGCAAGGAAGTTTTCCATGTAAAAACTCCTGTCTTATTTACATTCCGCGCTTACTTGTTACAAGAGTTAGTACAACCAATTTCGAGAACCTGGTTCTAGTGTTGAATGTTGTATTACTAGATCTGTTAGTAGGTAAAATTTTAATAGGCCAAAAATCTACTAAAACATTATTTGAACCCCTCCCCCCCTTCCCCCCGCGCGCCAGGTAAGATACATTTTTTCTTCTTAACAATATGCACATCGACTTCATTGAAACTATGAATTTAACATAGACTATAATGAAGCCATAAACATGACCAAGATGGAAACGAAATATGCTCACACCAATGAAGCCATAAACATGACCAAGATGGAAACGAAAGATGCTCACACCATAGCAGGTACCTGCTTGAGCGCCTAAAGAAATCAAGGCTTAGCCATCCTTACAGGGTGAGAAATCAAATAGCGGTCTGTGTAGAAAAAAGAGCCTAAACTATTATATGTATGGAAGATTAATATACGCTCTATGATTTAATAAACGCCCTCGATCTTTTGCATTAAAATATTATGTACATGACCAGAATGGAAATATTCTATTGAACTATTCCTAGCCATAGCTTGAATATATATTACATATATAATATTATCTTTCAAAGACAAAGAAAAGAATAACAATATGCACATCAGCTCTGAAAGTAAATTTACGATAAGAGTGTATGTATTTGTTTGCATAATTTGGTTCCTAAGAAGGTAAAGTATTACACAGAAGTATGGAACAAATGTTTGTATCTCCGGTAAAGGTGAAGAAGATGGAACAAAAAGAGGAAAGGCAGAAAATTCAAAGAAGGATACAGGACAACAAGATCATGCCCAAATATGCAATCAACGAATTGGGCCCAATTTGGAATGTTTGCACAAAAAGGCCCGAACGAATTCCTCTTCAGTCCACACACAAGCTCAACCTGATGACTCACAAATATTAGAAGCTTCCAGTATTCCTTTGTGTATAGCTCATTGTTGTTTGTTAGAGGCAACAAGTAATTATAAGATAAGTGTACAAATTAGATAGGATTTATTTCTACACTGTAACGACCCGGTTTGGTCGTTTTAGGCATTTTACTCTCTTTCCCAAAAATACCCTTCTTGTAGTCTCTTTTATGTATTTATGACTTGCGGGGATGGGTGACGCGGTTCCCGAGGCTATTGTGCGAGTCTTGGTTGGATTTGAGGATTCTAGAGTTTCTAATTGAATAAGTGAAAAAGAGTTGACCACTAGTTGACTTTTGGGAAACTGTATCAGGAATCGAATTCTAATAGTTCTGTTAGGTCCAAAAGGTGATTTTTGACTTAGTTGAGCCTTTGGTTTGGGTCCCGAGGCGTCCGTTTGTGTTTTGGGTCATTGGTTGGAAATGTTGGTTTTGGTTGGTTGGAGTTAACTTGGATCAACATCGGGTCAAGGCAACGTCTTTTGGGGAATTCAAGTGCGCGAGCGAGTTCGTAGCGTGATTTCTGATAAGGTAGCATGTTTGGTTTGTGTTCATGGGTTTGGATCGGACTTTGTGAAAAAACACGAAAAGGTTTTTCCATGAGATGGGAATTGAAAACGATTTTCCCCACACGAAGTTTGTGAATAAGTAATTGTCTGATAATGAGCAAGGAATATTCGTCTTTTGCTAAACAGAATGGATTGAACTCATAATTCATTAGATGCTTTTTATGAATGTCAAGTAAGTATTGTAAGTAAACTGCTTCCGGTTGTTCAATCATTTGATAACCAAAGTCATTCTTTGATAAATGATCACTATGAGTCAGATTCAATAGAATTTGATAGATCCTATTTTCTGTTGCTACGTAAAGTCTTCAGAGTACAATTAACCTCTGGATTTGAAATCACTGCTTATATACTCGGTATTGGCCATAATTCACAAGAACATTCTGTAGTCTTAGTCTGAGGGGGAAGGGTTAATGTTACATCTTGGAGATTTCGGATTTGATGCATTGAGTAGACCAACGCGAGCTTAAGGTGAACATGAAGTCCTTATGAAACTAAGTAGAGTATTTGATAACTTTAAGCGCGTACCATAAGATTTTGAAGTCATCTGAATAGGTGAAACTAAGTTCGTCGAAGGAAGTGAAATGTAAGTCATGTTTGGGAAGGTTTTCGCAACAATCGAGCTACAATTCATATAGTAATGTCTTGAGAGGGGAGCTATAGGGCCCCTTAGATGATTAATGAAGTGTTATACAAGTTCCAAGAAGGTTCCACAAGGATTGGGAGTCAAGCGAATCGACGAGAATAAATTTCGAAAAAATTTGGGTTGTACGGCCACTTATACGGACCGTATACGGCCCGTACAATGGTCCGTATAACTATTCCAGATAGGGGAAAATCCCTGGTGGGATTATACCGTATAATTGGCCGTATAATCGGGTCGGACCAGTTTTTTCTTTTTTATATATGGACGACCGTTGTTCTATTTTCTCATTTAACACTTTCCCCAAACTCTTAAAAGCTCTAGAACCTTCCTCCAAGCATATTCCACACAAACCCAAGAGAAATCAAAGATCAAATAGCAAGAATCAAGATATTCAAGTGTTAGGAGCCTCACTAGGGTTGTAGGATTCAAGAATTCCTTGGGTGTTAAAGTTAGGGTTTCACTCGAATTGGTAACTTGATCCAAAGCTCATTCCTATGAGATAAAAGGTTAGTTTTCATGTCTATTCCATGTTATTAAGCATGCTTGGTTGTTGAATAACTTGGGTGAGGGAAGAAAGTAGAAGATGAAGCTCAAATGTAGATTTAATGATATTTTTGAGTGGTGAATTAACTTGAGTCATGATTCCTAGTACACGATGGGTATAATCTTGTTGTGGGTGGTACTAATGTGGTTGAGGAAGTATTGTATGTAAGTAAATATGGTGTTATATTGTAGCTATTATATGAATGATCTTGGAAAGGAGTTTTGAGGGTTGGATGATGCTTAACTTGAATGAAGCCTCTTGATTATGGTATTGTTAATAATGTCAATGTTGTTGGGAGTTGTTTTGGACTTTGGTAGAAGTGGATGAAATAGGGGAAATGCTGCCCAATTTTCGCCTGCTTATGAATCATACTAGTTTGAACTTAAGAGTGTCTTTAAGACTTAACATTGGTATGAATCCTTTTAAATGTAGATTTCTCAAGCTATGGAGGTGAACGTTAAGTAGTTAAGGAGATGTAAAGGTATGTAAGGCTAACCCTTCTTTCTTAAGGCATGATTCCACTGTTGTATACCATCACGTGAATTCCATAATGTCTTCCATGATGACTTCATTCATAGAATCACTAAAGCTCATAGTTCTTGATATTCTCATGATACCATTGGTTCCATCCTGTGATATTTGATCCTCTAAGGAAGGATATAGCGCAAATGATGATGTTGATGATACTTATGTAATCCTATATGTATATATATATATATATATATATATATATATATATGGCTATTAAGTAACACCGAGCTTATATGGCCGGGTATGATATCTATTGTGCGCGCAACACTGCAGTTGGGTACGGATAACACTGAGCCTTGGTAGGGCCAGGGATGTATAACACCGAACCTTGTCATAGTCGGGTATCTGTGACACCGAATCTCTATGGTCCGGTATGGTACTACTATATATGTATGTGTATTCAACGGAAGGTTTTTGCTGGAGAAAGAGTAAGTAAATATGATGAACGTCACTAGAGGTCTAAATGGCCCTCCTATCTCATGGCTCTTCTATCTAATGTTATCTTTCATATCTTTGTTATGTTATTGGTTATGCCTT
This sequence comes from Lycium ferocissimum, assembly GCF_029784015.1. Lineage (NCBI taxonomy): Eukaryota > Viridiplantae > Streptophyta > Magnoliopsida > Solanales > Solanaceae > Lycium > Lycium ferocissimum. The sequence continues at coordinate 50,210,026 of NC_081347.1, forward strand.
ACATACTCAGTATATTATTCGTACTGACGTCCTTTTTATTTGTGGACACTGCCTCATGCCCGCAGGTGGACAGGGGGATAGACTTGATCCTTAGGCTGCTTATCAAAAGATTGCGTAGAGGAGCTCCATTCGATTCGGAGCTGCAGCTATTGGTCCTATTCTTTTGTGTATATACATATGGGCATGGCAGGGCCCTGTCCCGTCTATATGATACTACATGTTCTTCTTAGAGGCTCGTAAACAGTTGTGTATAGCTAGATGTTCCTTAGCCTTGTCGGCTCACATTTTGTATATCATTTTGTTAGCCTTGTCGACTAGTATATATGTATATGGGAATAGTTGATGCTGTTGATATAAAAGTGCTCTTGCCCGATAAGATTTGTATTATTGATGCATAGAAATTGCGAGTTAGCCATGTGGCTCACCTAGTTATGATTGTGAGAGTATGATGAGAGGTGCCCGGGTGGGTTAGCTCCGGGGTGCCTGTCATGGCCCTTCGGTTGGGTCGTGACAGTTAAGGACTTACCCGGTGTGAGATATCACATTATTCGGGTAGGGGACCGCACCTGCGGGCCCGCCTTTGCGGGGTTTGGTCCGCAGGTGCGAGAAATCGTGGGCTGGGGGGCCGCATCTGCGGATTTTTTCCCGCCCCTGCGTGTGTGGGATTTTAAGTGGAGACCGCTCCTGCAGCCTTTTCTCCGTAGATGCTAGCCCGCACCTGAGAGGAAAGGTCCGCATAAGCGGAAAACGCTGGGATCAGAGACCCTTTGTTTCCTAAATATGAACCTAGACTTCATAAGTTCATATTTTGGGTTGAGAGCTCTTTTGGGCGAATTCAGGTGTTTAGGCTTCAATTCTTCTGGGGGTAAGATTCTAAGCTCTAAATTTATATTTTTCACTAGTCTAATCTCGTATTTAACCTTGTACTTATGTTGGATTGGTGAAATTGGGGGTTGTAGCCCTAAAATTTAAGAGAGGGTTTTTCTTGAAGTTGAAGGTCAATTGGATGGCTTTTTAAATGGTTCTTTTGGATTTAGACTAGTAAGGCTTTGGGTAAACTATTTTTCAAACAAAATTTCAGTTTTGCTCCTGTGGGCCAGGGGTCATTTCTTAAGGTTGTTTTTGAGTTCAAATTAGAAATATAGTAATATGGGTATCCTTAGGTTCATATACTAATGTAGAGTACTTATTTGATAGACTTTGATCGTTCAGGGGCTCTCCACAAGGGGAAGGCATTGGCTTGATTGCTCGTGACTCCCGTTCGGCCTTTGAGGTAGGTTATGGTTTACCTTCATTAGACTCTGATTAGAGAATCATATGTAGATGGTACATATTGACGGGGAAAGCATGATAGGCCTTCTAGAATGGTTGTGGTGATGAATCCAGTGGCTTGGTATGGATGTTGTTATGTGGGCTTGTCGCCATGTTTGCTAATATGTTGTAATTATTGATTGATCTACCTTAGCACTTGATACCTCACTTATCTTATGAAAAAAGGGAAGGACAATATTAACTACTTGGGTTGTGTTCAGCATTCATGACATGCATCTACTAATTCTATTATTTGCGAGGCTGTTGAATTTGATTCCATGCATTGACATGCCTTCCATTTAAATACATGATTGGTTATGATGGTGAGAAAGTAATTGAAAGCTTCCGAGGTCTTTGCCGGAGAGCGAGAGTGATGGCCTGTTGTCACGACCCGACTACGGGCCATGACGGGTATCCGGGGCTAACCACCGAACACCGCTCATTCTGCTACTCATCTGCTCTCATTCATATCTTATGCTCATAATCATAGGAAACTATCATCATTTGAAACATATTTACTTTCATAAGCATAAGCCCTTCGGCTACCAAAATTTTATATATATATATATATATATATATATATATATATATATATATATATATATATATATATATATATATATATATATGTATGTATGTATATATACATGAAGATTGTGAGACCATACTACCCACACTGCGTATCTACGAGCCTCTACTAGAATACTAGACATATGGACTGGACAGGACCCCGTCGTGCCCAAAATATATACACATACATATACCAAAAGAATAATCAATGGCACCTCCGGAAAAGTGGAGTGCTCACAATCAGCTAGTGGCTCCTATGAGTCTGGATCGCCTCCCTGTCTACCTGTGGGCATGAACACAGCGTCCAAAGAAAACGGACGTCAGTACGAATATTGTACTGAGTATGAAAGGCATAAACAATAATAAAACATTAATAAAATGAGGAGGCATCAAATGAGGAGCAATCTGTAACTGATTTAATCATAAAAGAAATAATGCAAGCTGGCTTACTCTCATACTCATCATCATATCATATATGCATAAATGTATAGACTGCCCGACCATATAGGTACGGTGTGATAATCAATAACATTAGCCCGCATCCAGGCCTCCTGCGTCCGGGGTACCACCTCATGCCGCCCACTAGTGGTGCTGCCCATGCCATTTGGCCATGGTGTATAGCTGCCCGCCTTGGCGGTGACTGCCCGGCCATATAGGCGCGGTGTAATATCATCATATGCTCATCATAATATGCTCATAATAATATGCTTATCCTAACTCATCATAATGCATGCAGACTTATAGATAATCATACTCTATCGGGGTGACGTAAGGTCGTGGACCCCCGATTTCATTATGGGACATTCATAAGCATTCTGCCTCACCTTGAAGGAACAAGCATAAGGTGAGTGTATACAATTATCAACATCAATAGATTATAAATAGCATCATTAGCTTCATAGGAACATCATGTCATGGCTCTCGAGTCTTTAGACTTTAGCTTACCATCATCATTATCGTACTCATATCGTGTCTCTTATCTTATATAGCTATTCATGAACGAGGACTCTTAACTTTCATGAAGATAGGAAATTCATAAGGAAGGAGGGGACTCATACTATAAGATTCATGCCTTAGGAAGAAAGGTTGAGCCCTACATACCTTCGTCGTTTAACCACTCTATTGCTTGCTCGTCCTCCTTTAATGCTCACGTCTTTACCTTCAAGAGAGTTTGTATCGTCGTTAGCTAGGCAATCACAAAATCGTGCTTCTTAAGGCTAAAGAAAATTGGGCAGCGTTTCCTTTGTTTATACTACTTTCCGCCATATTCCATATCAACTCCCAACATTCATAACAACAATCATAATTTTACTAACAACAATCGTCATTCACTTACATGATTCGCATTTCACAGTTTCATTCCAATTCTCCATAATCATAACCCAAGTCCATTATTGCGTTCTTTCACATATAATACTCATTCCATGTTCTAAATATCATTTATAACGTATTTGTAATCTCAACATAACCATTTTCATGATTCATTCCAACTACTACTCAACAATGACACTATTCACCCATTTATGACCCATTTTCTATGCTTTTCTACAATCCGTGTGTTTCAACTTATTAATACTTCAAACAACATAGAAAGACCATGAAACTTACCTTAGATGATGGAGTAATAAGCCTTGAGGGGTAATACGCCTTTTTCACCAAAACCCTATTTCACCTTTCTTGAGATTTCTTGAGTTGGATGACTTTAATGAGGTTTCCTTCACTTGATTCACTTCAATTCTTGTTATTGATCCTTGATTCCCTTTGTTTTCTTGTGGATGAAATATAGAGAAGGTTATAGAGGTCTTGAGAGATGGAAGAAGTTGGTGGAAATGAAATAAATGAAGTGGGCATCACATTTAAAGACTTGGAACATTTCAGTCGTCGGGAGTTCCACGGACTGTTCCACGGTCCGTGGAACCTTGTGGCCGTGGAAGCGGTCGTGGTTCATGACCAGCCAACCATCTTCTGCCGGGCAGTTCCCACGGACACATCCACGGTCCGTGGATCATGATGTTGTCCGTGGAGCATGGTCGTGGAACTCACAGTTTCGCCGAAGTTGTTCCCGTCGTTTCGTTCGATCTCCAATCCTTATGGAACCTTCTTATCACTTGCTTATCACTTCATTATCAATCTAAGGGATATTATAACTCTTCTCCAAAACATCCTTAAGACATCATTAACTTGATGCTCGAAATTTTGCCCGACACACTCAACTTATAACTCGCTTTCCTTAACAACTTTCTTGCCTCAACTCGAATGTCTTTGGAAATCTTAATTAGGATTATCAAATACTATTTCTTGCTTATCCAAACCTTGCATACATCATGCCCTTCGTTAGTCCATTCAATGTGCGCTAAGGGGAAATTTCCTAGGTGTAACACCTGTGTGGCAATTGGTAAGAATGATGGCATGTATGGCAATTGATACATGGACTTCGCGGGTCCTCCATGGGTCATGACTTTGAGTCATAGCCCTTAGCATGTGTGTACGAGAGTGGAGAGTTGGCCTGCGTGGCACTGCATTGCATTGCATTACATTCATTCACGCATGACTGTTTACTGATGAATTACATGCCCTATCTGAAGCGGTAACAAGAAAATTGTTTCGTGATTATACTTGATTGCCTTATCTACCTTACTTGTTAATTTCTTCATCCTATATGCGTTATCTAATCGTTGTCGGCCTATGATGCCTATGATTACTAGTGTTGTACTCATACTACTCTTGCTGCACTTTTTGTTAAGTGCAGAGTTTGATCCAAGATCCAGTTCGCGACCTCGAGAGTGATTCCGAGGCTTTCCATCAGGAGATCTTAGGGTGAGCCATTAGCCGGATCTGCAGCCCTGGATCTTTTCTTATGATTGTTCTGTCTATTTCTGATTCATAGACAGTTTCCTATTTCAGTATTTTGAGACTTGTATTCCAGTATTTTTTATATTGTATTAAGTATTAGAAGCTCTTGTACGAGTTCAGACCAAGGTTTGGGGTTGTATTAAGGGGATGGTTCTCCCACTAGGGGGATAGCGTGGGTGCCATCATGACTCGCGAAATGGGTCGTGACATATATAAACATTGCACTGTACAGCTAAAAGATTCATTCAATGCACAGCAGAAAATCTAAAATAATATTTTGCTATTTTTTATTTCCAATATGGTATCAGATTAGGTTCTGTAAAGAATCCTACTCGACACTTTCTTGTTTCAGCTATCTGCATTTTTTCAGTCATCTTTTCCTTTAGCTTTTTTGCTTGAGAAATGGAAGAAACCCCCAATATTACTGGAACAGGTGCACAAATAGTTGTTGTGGAGGTTGTTGATGCCTCACATCCTTACTTTCTTTCCCCCTCGGATTCACCGGGAATGCTCCTGGTTAACTCTTTCTTTTGATGGTAAGAGTTTTCCTGGATGGAGGAGAGGTTTACTAATTGTACTTAAATCAAAAAACAAAGCATGCTTCATTTATGGTTCCTCTCCAAAACTAGCAGTTGATTCAAATCCACTCAGACCTTGGGGCAGAGCAAATAACATGGTAATTTATTGGCCTTTAAACTCCCTTTCTAGAGAGATGTCTGAAAGTGTTATATACTCTACCACTGCTAAGAACTTTGGAGTGATCTTGAGGCCAGATTTGGCCAAAGCAGTGGAGCAAACCTCTTTCAATTGTCAGTGACTTGGTTCAAAGTGCTAGTGACATAGCAACCTACTACACCAAGATGAAGATTCTGGGGGATGAGCCTGATAGCTTGAACACTTTCACTTTGTGTAGCTGTCTTTGTACCTATGAAGCAAAGTGTAAGCATGTTAAGGCTAAACAAGATGAAAGGTTAATACAGTTCCTTATGGTACTTAATGATAGCTATTGTTGTGCAAGAGGTAATATCCTAATGATTTCAACTCCTCCTAGTATTGCCAGTGCATATGCCCTCTTAATGTAAGAGGCAAAAACAGAGGGAAATACATAACGCACCTAAATATCCACGAGAAACTTCTTTGTTTTTAGTTACTGGGCAGAACAATGGAGGGCAGAGACCATATGGTTCAAAACCCAAAGGGCAGAAAACTTTCTATGATAACAAGAAATATGGGGTGATTTGCGGATATTGCAAGAAGATTGGCCACACAATTGATAAATGTTACAAAATACATGGATATCAATCATATTCCACATTTACCAAAAGAAATTTTCAGAATTCTGTGTAGGGAAACAATGTGGTAACAGAAGAAGTAAATGGTGACCAGTTTATGTACAATATGGACAACAATGAAAAGAACAAACCTCTCAGGCTGGAGCAGCTGAATCAGATAGTGCAGATGCTACATCAAGTGAAGAATGGTGACCAAAATACAGATTCCCTTATTTCACCTAATGATAACTGTGCTGGTAGAATTCCCATTCCATTTTCTTTTAATTCTATTCCTTCTAACCTCATCAGTACTAAAAGGTCCTGAATTATAGACTCAGGTGCAACTGAGCACATAAGTTTCAATAGAGATCTGTTCATTACTCGCCATCCTTTACCTCAAGCTATCTATATTAATCTACCAAATTCTCAAAGAGTCAAAGTAATTTGTACAGGTTCTGTCAGGTTGTTTACTCAAATGATCATACATGATGTTCGTTTTATTCCAAATTTCCATTACAATCTATTATCTGTTCACAAATTGTGCCAACATTTTCATTTACTTCTTATGTTTAATTTCACTCATTATCTCTTACAGGGCCCTTAAATGAAGAGCCCCAAGGCCCTTGGTGATTCCTACAAAGGTCTATATGTGTTGAAGCCCAATCCTTTAGTAGTGTCTAAGTATGATAGGACCTGTAATGCTAATCTTAGTTCTGTTTTTCAATCAAATCGCAATGTGCCATGTAGTTTGTCTTATGTTTTCAATCAAAAGGCAATATGCCATGTAGTGTGTCTTCTATTTCAAAATTTGATGTATCCAACAGGATGTGGCACAATAGGCTAGACCACATGCCTTTGTCAAACATGAAAAACATCAATGAAATTTTCAATTTTGTTTGTTCTAAATTCAATGTTCCTTGTGAAATTTGTCCTTTGGCCAAGCATGCTAAACTTCCCTTCCCCAACAGTCATATTTCTTCTGAAAAACCTTTTGATTTGATACATATTGACACTTGGGGACTACATAAAATCCCTAGTTATGATGATTTCAAATACTTCCTCACCTTAGTAGATGACTATAGTAGAGGAACTTGAACCTATTTGTTAGCTACCAAAAGCAATGCATTTCCTATTTTTTTAAAAATTCTCCTCATCATTGAAAGATAGTTTAATCTAAAGGTCAAAATAATAAGATCAGATAATGCTTGGAAATTGATAAGTGTTTATGAATCCTCTAAATTTTTATGTTCTCAAGGCATTCTACACCAAACCTGTTGTGTTGCAACACCACAACAAAATGTCATTGTAGAAAGAAAACACAGACATTTATAAGGTGTCCAGGGCTATTTTATTCTAGTCTAAACTCTCTCAGAAATTTTGGGGAGATTGTGTCATGACATCCACTTTTCAAATCAACAAATGTCCTATACCGGAATTCTGAATTTTAAGACTCCTTTTGAAAAATTATTCAGTAAGCAACCTAATTATTCCATTCTTAAATGTTTTGGGTGTGTAAGTTTTGCTTCTACTTTATCTCAGGGAAGATCCAAATTAGACCCTAGAGCAGAAGCTTTTATATTCTTAGCATATCCCTTTGGTAAAAAGGGTTATAAATTATTCAGTCCTGTCACTCAAAAAATATTTGTGTCCAGAAATGTGATCTTTCATGAGAACATTTTCCCTTACTCATCTCTCATTCAGTCTCCTCCTATTTTTCTTATTCCTCCTTCTATCATCACTCCCACTGAATATGTCCTATGGTTCTCACTCCCCTCAACAGAATTTCAATCCCAATTCTGCTAATTCATTGCCTATTCCACAAAATTTTCCTGTTCCTATCCCTCCCAATGATCTCCCTCCTGTTAATCCTACAATCTTAAGAAGATCTACTAGAGCTACTAAGACTCCTGCCTATTTCGAGGATTATGTTTGTAACACTATACACTTAGTAGATGTCTCTACAACTTATTTTTTTTCCCCGCCCCTTCTTTTTCTATTTCTGGGCTTTCTTCTTCAAATCAACACATACTTAACACCCTTTCTACTTTTCAAGAACCAACAAGTTACTCACAGGCTATTCTACACCCTGGGTGGACAAAAGCTATGGCAAGGAAAATTGATGCTTCGGTTCTCAATGACACTTGGGATGTAGTTGAATTACCTAAAGGTCACAAGGCTTACCTTGCAAGTGAGTCTATAAGGTGAAGTTGAAATTAGATGGAACACTTGAAAGAATGAAAGCTCGATTAGTTATAAGGGGTGACATGCAAAGAGAGGGAATTGACTTTGATGAAACTTTTAACCCTGTTGTCAAGATGACATCAATTAGATGTCTATTATCAGTGGCATTAAAGAAAGGCTGGGGACTTTTTCGACTTGATGTGAACAATACGTTTCTATATGGCGATTTAGAAGAAGATGTTTTCATAAAATTTCCACCTGGTTTGCAGCCATCTAATCCTAGAGCCCGTTTAGATTGGCTTATAAGTTGCTTATAAGCTGTTTTCACAATTTTTTTTGAGTGTTTGGCTGGCCAACTTAAAGTCATTTTGTGCTTAAAATAAGCTCAAAAAAATAATTGAGCCCGTTTGACTTAGCTTATCTAAAACGGCTTATAAGCTAAAAATAATTTATAAGCCAAAAAAAATAAGTTGGGCTACCCCAACTTATTTTTTTTTAGCTTATAAGCTGCTTAAAATAAGCCCATTGTAGCCCAACCCTTTTTTTTTTTTTTTGGCTTATAAGCTGTTTGTAGCTTATAAGCTGCTTAAAATAAGCCCATCCAAAACAGGCTCCTAACCTTGTTTGTAAGCTTAAGAACTCCTTGTAAGGACTTCGTCAAGCTTCAAGACAATGGTATGCCCATTCTAAGTCAACTTCAGCTCTCAATTTTAAGGGATACAAGCATTCCTTTAATGAGTATTCATTGTTTTCTAAATGCAAAGGGACTAATATCACAATCTTGGTTGTCTGTGTTGACTACATTGTTTTAACAGGTAATGATATGGAAGAAATACATGCTATTATGGTTTTTTTGGATGCTGAGTTTAAAATTAAAGACCTTGGACACTAATATTATTTCTTAGGGATGGAGGTGGTTTGTGAATCTCATGGTCTGATCTTGACTCAGCGCAAAGAGGTGCTATCAGAATTTGAATGCCTTGATCTTCGTCCAGTATCCTCCCTTAGATCCTTCACACAAATTGAAAACAGTGGATGATGAATTGATGGAGGATCCTACTTTATATCAAAGATTCATAGGAAAATTAAACTTTCGATCGCATACCAGACCTGCTTTGTCTTTCTCATTGAGCATTTAAGTCAGTATATGCAACAACCACAAAACCCCATTATGTTGCAGCATTGCATGTGCTCCGATATGCGTTTCTCAACCCCGAACGTGGGCTTTTTCTTTCTTCTTATCCTTCATATAAATTATTGGCTTTGTATGACGCTGATTGGGCTACTTGCCTTGAAAGTCAAAGATCTATAGGCGGCTTTTTTCATTAGTTTTGGGGATTGTCTGATTTCTTGGAAGTCAAATAAGCAACCATCTGTTTCTTTATCATCGGCCGAAGCTGAATATAGATCAATGCGTAGAGTTGTCGTAGAGATCACTCGCTTGTTAGATTACTCGAAGATCTCTCCATTTCACCTTCTTTGTCACTTTATCTTCATTCTGATAGCCAAGCTGCCATTCACATCTCAAAAAATCTTGTCTTTCATGAAAGGATGAAGCATGTCGACCTCGACTGCTATTTTGTTTGGCAACAATTTTTAGCTGGTTTAATCTCTCTTTCTTTTGTTCCCTCACACTCTCAACTAGCAGATCTCTTTACCAAATCACTTGGCTGACCCTCTCACTGGAAAATATTAGACAAACTGGGTTTGCTTTTATCACCCTCCACCTTGACGAGGGGTACTAGACAAAAGTATGGAACAAATGTTTGTATCTCCGATGAAGGTGAAGAAGATGGAACTCAAAGAAGAGAGGTGGAAAATTCAAAGAAGGATTAAGGCCAATAAGATCAGGCCCGAGCATGCAATCAACGAATTGGGCCTCATATGGAACGTTTGCACAAGAGGGCTCAAACGAACTCCGCTTCAGTCGCAACACAAGTTCAACCTGATGGCTCACAAATATTAGAAGCTTCCAATATTCCTTTATGTACAATTCGATGTAGTTTGTTAAAGGCAACAAGTAATTATTAGACAAGTTAATTTACAAATTGGTTAGTATTTATTTCTATATAAACATTGCATTGTACACCTGCAAGATTCATTCAATACACAGCAGAAAAACTAAAATTATATTTTGCTCTTCTTTATTTCCAATATGAAACAAGAGTTATATTCGCCAATAAATATTTTATTATAAGTAAGGACTACAAACCCAAAGTCAGATCCAGAATTTTGAGTTTATAGATTCTGGATTCAAGAAAAGGCAGGCTACTGGATTCAAGATAATTTATTTATACATATTAAGTAGATTTTTAACACAAATACAGAATTTCTGCCAAAGCTATTGAGTTCTACCGAACCTATAACCGATACTCTAGCTCCGTCTCTGCTTAAACCCTCTTCCCGATAACGAAGAAGGAAACAAGCAAACAAAGGATGCTGATGAGTGCCACTGGAGAAGAATTGACATAAGCCAAATTAGTCATTGGAGTAGGGCCACCAGCCATGCCAGGCATACTCGGCATGCCAGTACTGCTACCAGGATCATCGCCATATTGGGCTGCAACAGTAATAATTAAAATGCTAAACATGCAACAAACACAGCAAGTGAGAAATGTAGAGCCATTATGACCAATTCTGAATTCAAGTGCTTTGGATAAAGATCAAGAAGATGCTTTCTTGTTTTTGCTTGAACGTTATGGCAACTTTGCTATGTATTTATATTGTAAAGATTTTTTATTTCTGATGTTGAAACAATGCGGTCGTTGGTTTTAATGTTGGAGAACCTAGACGATGTTTTGTTGTCGATGTTTGTCACGAATTTTTTATTTATATGTATATAGCTAGCTAGCAAAATGATTGAACGATGAATTCGATGTGAAATGTGAAAATAGCTAGCTGTTTGCAATTGGCGGTTTTACTTTCATAAGCGTTATTACTTTGTTTAGGCATAGACGACAAGGACTAAAATGTTAAACATTGTCTAACAAATGAAGGAATGATGTAAAATCAACCTAAAAGAGTTAGTACAATATATTAAAAGATGAAAGCAAGAACAATAAAGAGATAAGAGAGGAGATCATTTCTTATTCTCTTCCAAGTATCAAGTGTATGTACCTCATCTATCATACCTAGGGATGTGAAAAACCCGTTTTAACCGATAAACTGAATCAATAAAAACGCAATTGGTTTACCGATATCAGGTTATTGAGTTAATGGTTTGTAAACGGTTTTGTATTTTTTTTATTGGGTTATCGATTCGGTCTCCGATTTAAGGGTTTAGTTAAGGGTTAAATTGATAACACAACAAGCTTATATTAAAGTTACATTTTTATCCCTAATTATATATTAGTGGCTTTAAATTTTAATTTTTAAAAACAAATCTTATTTCTAAATTACTTACCGCAGGCACGCTTATTCTAATTAATATTCTCTCAATTCTCACTCCTCATATGAACTAGGGCTTGCAATGCCTCTCTCCCTCACTTCTTAAACGAAACTAGGGCTTGTGAGTTCTCTCAGTTTTGAATCTTTTATAGTTTGTCTTGTTCTTTGGTGTTTTCCTACTAAAAAAGTTGGTCTCGTTTATGAACAAATGAACTAAGAACTGCCCTTGTTTTGTTTTTGAAAGATTGCTATAGTGCATTTTATAGTTTTTGCCTTGTAATTTGTGTAGACTTTATGCATGAAGCCAATGTATATATGAACAAATGAAAATAAGAAAAAGCAAAAAAAAAAAAAAAAAATTAGTGCAACATTTTTTTATTGGTTAAACCTAAAACCGAACCGTTAAGGACCAAAAACCAATAAAACGAAAACCGATAACAAATATCTTATCGGTTTGGTTTTGGTTTAGCGTATTTTCAAACCGAAAATCGATAAACCGAACTGATAATTCACAAAACCGAACCGAACCAACTGATAAGCATGCACCCCTAATCATACCCCTATCTATACTATTATATAGAGGGTAGTCGGAAGGTGGCTATAAATATTGCAATAACTATGAAGGTTATGGAGGAAGATCATGGAGGTGTGGGAGTTAATATTTACATCATGGAGAAAAGTAGTGGGAGTTAATTCTTTAGGAGTTGGAAATCCACCATAATATTCCAATATTTCACAACACTTCCCCTTGGATGTTCATATAGTTATGTGCCTCGTTAAAACCTTACTGGGACAAAACCTCGTGGGAAAAAATCCTAGTAAAGGAAAAAGAGTACACATATCTTGTAATAAGTATTATTTGTTGCCTCGTTAAAAACCTTGTCAGGAAAACCTAATGGGACAAAACCTTGACTGAGGAAAAAAGAGTGCAGCACGTATTTTGCTCCCCTTGATGAAAAAATCACTTTATTTCTCGGAGACGACGCATCCCTATCTTGTATATCAGCTTCTCAAATGTTGAGATTGATAATACCTTAGTTAATAAATCTGCTAACTTGTCACTTGAATTTCTTGAATATATTTTCACCATTCTTTGACGATTATGTGTGAAAATAATTTTCCGCGAAACATATCCCGTTCTGCTTCACCTTCAATGTATGATCCTTTCAATTGAATTATGTTCAAGCAACATTGTCTTCACATAATGTAGTGGAACAATTACTAGGTTCTTGGAGCTACCAATCTAGTATTTGGAAACCAAGGCCCCAGAGCAAATGATAAACCGAAGTAATATTTAGCAAGCTCATAATTTCATCTAGTAAGTCACAAGAGCAATCTCTCATCTTTTTTTGAATTCTTTCTTCTTTTCGTTATGTTGATTTCCAACTCTCCGCTGGTAAATCTAGTTTAGCGCTACAATGTCGATATAGTCAATCATTGCTGTATCACTAATATGTCTGCAGAAGATGTAGAGAACTTTTACGGTTAGATAAATGAAAAGCGAGGATTCATAGCTTTAAAATTGAGGCTTGATTCTTGTTGTACTAATAGTAATATTAACAGAGCAATTTTATCAATCAAAGAAATAGGTAATCATGGATGTTGCGTGATACACTTCAATGTCTATTGAAACCTTATTAATGCTGAAGCTCCAGAGAATTCAAGTATAATGTTTTATCGAATCGAATGGAAACTGGATGCTCATATCACCAAACGCAAGGAATCTGTGCAGTCTGCGTATCAAAATTTTAACGACTAATGGATGAATGATATTCTCAGATAGTTGCAATTTTCAACAATAGTTTATTTTAAACCAGAATCATATAACCTGCATCAACAAAAATCTACTACGCCCTCCAACCCAAAATACTTGTCATGTTTTGATTCTCGAGAGTTAAACTACAAGAACTTTAATCAATATTTTTATAATATATTTTCACCATATTAATATGAGAAGAATTACAACTAATAGTAATCTTTGTATAATTTTTGAATATCCAACTTTTAATAATATTAAATCAATCTAATTTAATTTCGCTTCAAAAATTAGTCATATCAACTCTTGAGAAATGATACGTGACAACTATTTTGGGAGAGAGGGAGTATCGATCAGCTTATGCTCAAAAGAACCGTACAATAAATGCAATGCAACCATGAAATTGCATTAATTAAGAAGAACGCAAACTTATCAAATTGATAGAAAGAAATTAGACATGGGATATTGGGATACAAATAATTAACGTGTCTCCGCAGTAGATTAAGGAGTGAAAGATGAGAAAACAATTGTTCTGTTACAATAATGACAAATCACATATTATGACTTGCATCAATTGTTTTGCACTTGATTAAAAGAGCCAACGATTAGTAACACTTGGTGCTGGTGCCAGTTATGATCCCATCCCTAATTAAATTTACATAGTTCACAATTGCAATAACATTAATCCATTAAACAATGAACAATATTAGTATACTCCTTTAAGGTTGGTGGTATTGGCAAAATAGGAAATTTTTACCCTGAGAAACTATGAATCTTAGTGGTTAGCACGTAGAATTCGTTGTCTGTACCATTACTACATTTTCCTGCCATGGACTTTGAAGTCATTTTCAAGTGCCTTTTTGTCATTTCTCTATGATCTCCTCCTGAATTTGACCATCTGCATTAACACATGAAGTTAGATAAAACATCGATGACAGACATGAAATGACCGAGTCCAGGTCTACAACGAAGTTTTAACTCTCACCAGCAAGTGCAACACCCAAGTTCGCCTGAGCATCTGCATCAGAGTTTGACTCCTATTAAAAGAGAGTTTGCAATGTGTTAAATCCTCAAAAACCGGCAAGGTAATACTCATAGGTAAATTCCAAAAGAATAATAAGGCATGTAATATGCTGTTTGGGCTTTTATTTTTACAGAAAGCATGTGACTCATATATATGGACAACAACATAGAATGAAAAAGGGTCTCTTTTCACTTTTGGCCTGTTGTTACAGGCATTGACCAAAATATACAAAACCTATACCCTGATTATGTATATTTTTTGTATATAACATGTATATTATATGTATGTTTATAATTAATATACAAAGCCTATAATTTGCTCTCTATTATTCTTTTGAGCGGTCCAAAAATGTTATCATCCCATGAAAATTTATGCAGATCATGAGGAAAGAAAAGAGATGATTTACAGAATTACCCGAAGGACATGAATGATCCGGAAAGAAAGAAACCTATCTTTCAGTTGTTTTGCCTGCTCATACAAAGTGGAGATGTTTTGATTTTTAACCTTCCATAGGCCCTGGATCTGTTTGACAAAAGACACTTTGATGAATTCAAATATCAAACGGATTTTTAAAAAGGAGAGAATGAAACTAAGAAATCATACTGCTTAGAATAAACTAGTAAATAGAAAAACCAACTTGAAAACTAACCTGCATACAAACAAGTTTGGAGTCACCCTGAACGCGAATACTTGTAAACCCTTTGCTAACTGCATAGTTCAATCCCAAAATAATGCCTCGATATTCAGCAGCATTGTTTGTTGCTACTCCTAAACCTTCACGTAGCCTACAGATCTTTTATTTGGAAGGATGTAAATCATAAGCTTGAAGAAAAAAAGAGACAAAATCCGAAAGTTAGTGACTTACAAAACTGCCATCATCAGCCCGCAGTACAGCTCCTGCACCAGCTAGTCCGGGATTTCCTTTTGAAGCACCATCAAATTCAAGAGTACACGATCGCTGCTGACAATAACAATGATAAGGTTCTTTGCACACAATACCATAAACCAATATTCATAAAAGAGTTCACTTTTCACAATTAATTTAGTAAATTAAGATTTTTGCATTTGATAGCCCAGTTTGCTTTGTTAATTTAATTATAGAAAGCATTTATGTTTTACAATCAGCCATCATCTTAACAGCCACTCACACCAGATGGTAGAGCTAGAACTTGGTCACCCTTATGATCATCTAACTTGACATGCTTTCTTACGGAATCATTTGAAATAGCTGCTGATCCAACAGCATCCTGCAAACGAACATGGCCAAATAAACAAGTAGTTTCCAAACACATTAAGGGCAGAGAATACAGCAAACCATTATTGTACTACTTTAAGCCAAACATGTATAAACTACCTTTCTACAACGTGGATAGAAGAACACAGTTCACTATGACAGAAGAGTTTACAAATAAACATCAATCAACAATTGCAACTCTATGTACTTCATGTACAAAATGTTGCAATTTTACAAAATACTAAGCGTTCCTTTTGATGGATGGCAAGTACATACAAAATCTTTTAGCTAAATCCCTGCTCTTCAACTCTAATTAAAGAGAAGTAACAACAATCTCCCTACAGTTACCAGTTTCAAAAAGAAAAAACGTAACAACAATCTCCCATGGCCGTTAAAAACTACCCTCCCCATCCCAGTATCAAGGATCACTAAAGCTCCTAATTTTCTTAAATCCCTGTTTCTCAACATCGGCCACAGAACTATACAATCTCCAGTGATTTATATAGCTTAATCTTGAATGGTCCAATTTTTAAATTTTCTTAGACAAAAAAAAGAGAGATAGACAAACTAAGCAAGCATGACCTTCTAACATCGCAAAGCTGTGCAAATCTTAGTTAGGCCCTTAAAAATAGAAAGAAAGAAATAAACATGTTTTATCAACCTTCATAAAAACATTTCTCTTATCAACAGAAGAAAACAACAGGCTCATGCACATATAATCTCAAAAATAAAATATTTAACATGTACCATAACCGTATCCATTTGTAATAATCTTCCTCATAACTAGAGCTGGCTTGCTGGATATATTCAACCACATGGCACTACCACTTGTCTCTTAAAAGGTGTCCCAGGTATAACAGAATGATACGAACAAAATAACACTCAAAATTTTTAACTTTAAAAGGCAAATCTACTTATAAGAGAAAAAATACCGAATATTCTGACCACATTACATCCTGTGACCTCTTCTTTGGCATATGTTCAGGCATCCCACCTTTTGAAGAAGAAGGTTGCTGCAAGTAATGAAATGCTAATAAATTAGTATGACCAATCAAAAAAGAAAGGAAAAACTAAAAGAGGAAGGATGTGTAATTTTCTGGCAATTGCACCCTTTACGATCACAAGCAGCTCACCTGACTGACCATCATGTGCTTATTATTGCCAAAGAGTGACATGAGGAACATACACACAGAAAGAAGATAAGAGAATATTAAATAGAGGATTGGAGAAAGTTTAGGATCTTTTCTGCCAATGTTTATTGAATTACCACATGAAACAGGAATGTCACATCATACAGGAAATTAACTTGGGTAGAGTACAAACCTACAATTAATGCATCAAGTGCATGTAGAGATGATCTATCTTGATTATGTTAACATAGAAGAAGAAGAAATTAAATATGTATACCAAGCATAACGTAATGCAATGAAACTCAGTTTCTTTTTTTTTTTCCCCCTTTTTGAGAGTACCATTTGTTGATCAAGTGAAGTGCAATATAAAATTTGGAAACTATCACTGTTCTTATTCCTAACTCTTTGGACCAGTGTTTTGGACGGCGCGCGGCGACAAGGGCCTGCCTCGCCTTAAGGCGAGCGCACCTTTTTGAAGTGCGGCACCAATGAATACCAAAAAATTAAAATATTTAATTGCATATATAAATAATCAAAATCTCACTAGCAATAACATATTAGCAAATATTTCAATTCAAAAATTAAAAGTAGATAGTAGATACTAAAAGTCTAGAACTTGAATGACTCAACACTTCATAAGTGATAAGACAAGCAATACTAAAATTCAAGCAATAGTGCAATACTAGAAGTCTATTCAAATTCAAGATCTTCAATAGAAAAAGAAAAAAACAGAGGAGAAAAAACGTACAGAAAAAGAAGAAGAGAATAGAAGAAGGAAAAAAAAAAATGCAGAAGTCGCCGGAAACAAAGGAGGAGTCGCCGGAAAAAAAGAAGCAGAACTGAAGAAGAAGCAGAAGTCGGAAACAGAGGAGGAAGAAAGAAGAAGAACTGAAGAAGAAGAAGAAGAAGAGAAAGAGAGAGCGTACCTGAAAAGCTTGAAGGAGAAGAGAGGAGGCAAAAAAAACCCTAGCCGCTGTTTTTCTTTTGATAATAAGTTTCATTTAAGTCTTCAACTTCTTTTAATTGCTTTACTCTTTTTTTTTTTTTTTTTTTTTTTAAAACCCACTGTCGCCTCGCCTTCACTGGCGCCTCGCCTCGGCGCCATTAGCGCCTTTGGCGCGCCTTTTGAAGGTGGCGTCACCACAGCCATAAAAGGCGGCAGAGCCACGCCTCGCCACGCCTATCGCCTTTGGCGAGAAGGCGCTCGCCTTTCACAACTCTGCTTTGGACACAAGATACAAAATCAGCTATGCGTATCGTGGACTTTTTTCCAGATCTTGGTTTCCATAAATACATGAGAGTTTCAGGGATTCTTCAACTAACTGCTTTTGCCTTTATTTGAAGTTCCAGCAGCCAACATAGGAGAATTTCAGCTTTTTAGGATTGTATGGTCAGTGATGATCTGAACAATCAAGTGGAAACGAAATTTTCTAGTATCAAGTAGTTCTGACAAGGAAACTTGCACATTAAGATCTATTTCACATCAACCTCACAACAGAATTTGTTAATCAAAATATAGATCAGATTGATCTTGGTGGAAACCTCGTAAAAAGAGTACTTAACCATTAAAATAAATGGTAGATCTCAGGAATTGGGTTACCTGAAAAGGGCATGGTACTAGGGCTCCAAAGAGATCTTCAGTGAGATCAGCAGCTCTGATAGAGTAAAGAGCATTTTTAAGCCCACAAGAGAGCAGATATTCTTCTGTGTCCTTAGGCATCGCATAGCCTTTATACACACTTACAGGGGGATCACATATCTGCCAGAAAAACACTGATTAGTTCATTGCAAGTGAACACATTCAACTTACTTAAACTATCTTTCATGATTTCATTGATACTTGAAAGACCAATGTTTACAGCAGTAATTAGACCAAAGAATGACGTCCTGGAGACACATTAGTTTAATTGTCATACACTCACGAGGGATTTCCTAGACTGTTATCAAAGTAGAGCAAACACACTTGACTGAAGTTTTGGTAAATAATTCAGGTCAATTATGGATAAACAAGGTTCTAGCACAGAAAGAAAGAACCACTAGCTTTACTTCATCAAAAAAAAAAAAAAAAGAACCACTAGCTTTACTATAGCAGTGTATTTATATGTATTTTCTCCAAATTAGCAATCCTCCAAGAACAATAGAAACATTCAATAAATGAGAGAGATAATAGTGGTTACCGAGGATCCGACTTGAGTCTGGCAATCACTCAAGTTTTTGTAGACTCCAACAAGATCTCCTTTCCTAACAACAAAGAAACCATCTCTATCTTCCTTCATTTTTGGAGTAGGATCAGACTTCTGTGAGCTAGAAGAACTATCCCCACTAGACTTTTTGGATGAATAGCAGCGAACGCAAATTCGCTTAAAAAACAAGTCGAAATCAACTTTTCTATGTCCAACACCTGTCTTCCATGAAAGAGTTGGAAATGCACCAATTGAACTCTTCACAGCACAACTGCTAGTCCTTGTTAATACTGCAGCAGAACATGCATTAAACAAGACGTTCATTACACAGGGCCTCCCTCAGACTCTACCAGTTTCTGGAAAAGAAAAAAAAATCATTTTGTTCATTCAACTGATACAATATGTATGCATTTGACTTCCCTAAACCATTCATTTTGTGAGCAGAGAATAGAGGAAAGAAAACGCTGAATTATTCAGCCAGTTTCTTCTGTATTCCGCTTCTATAAACACATTACAAAGTGAGAATTCCAGTACACAGCTCACCAAGAGTTAGGAAAATATTTAACTCACACAAGTTTTTTTTTTTGAACATTTCCTCACACAAGTTTAGTTAAATTTAACTAAAAAATCTTACTCACAAATTAAGGAGAGTTAAGTTTATTTATTACTGTTTTCTTTCTGAGATTATGAGTCCTTGCTACTCCCTCTGGTATATGATTTTTTTTTTATTTTATAAAGTAAGATATTTCATTAGAAAAGCATCAAGTAGATGCATAATTACAAGTACTCCCTCTGGTATATGATGTTTTTAGCTTACATTTTGTCCAAATAAATGATTTTTTTGATAAACAAGAAGGTATTAATTTTTTTATTTTTTTTCAAATTTACCCTTATTTAGATAAGTGATTTTTTACATAAGCAAGAAGCCATGTTAAATAGGTACTTTTTAATTAAGGGTAATTTAGTAAAAGCACCTCTTACTTTCTAGGGGTGTGCCCAAAGTAAAAGCACCATATAATATGGACCGGAGTGAGTATGAATTTTAAAGTGTTTAACTCTAATATTTTAAATATTGTTTTTCATATTTTATGACGGATACGTAATACTACTTATTTACATGGGTCAAGGGTATAAAAATAAGTGAATAAATATTACTCCCTACGTTCCCTTTTACTTGTCCGGTATACTAAAAACTTGTCCACTTTAGTAAACCGAGAGAGAATTAATTTTGTTTTCAATTTTACTCCTATCACTAAATAACCATTTCCCAATCTAATTGGAGGCAGTCAAATTTAGATTTCTAAAGTACCATTAATAAGGATAATTTAGTACAACGAACAATTAATTAATATTTTTTAAATGGAGTGCAAAACGTAAACGGGACAAGTAAAAGTGAACAGAGTATAGGGGTGTCAAATATGGCCCAAAAGATGATTGCCAGCCCAACCCGCCCAAAATTTTATGGGTTGGGCTCAAGATAATTTTGTATTGGGCTCAGTTACTAGTTTCAAAAAAAAAAAAAAAAAATTGTTATTTTAGCCCAACCCAATATA
The DNA here is from genome assembly GCF_029784015.1 of Lycium ferocissimum. NCBI lineage: Eukaryota > Viridiplantae > Streptophyta > Magnoliopsida > Solanales > Solanaceae > Lycium > Lycium ferocissimum. Next base: position 50,230,479 of record NC_081347.1, read on the forward strand.
ACCCATTTTAAAGTGATTTCCAACTTAGCCCAGTACTAGCCCATTTTTAAGATTTACTTTAATTTGAGTTTATTGTTTGAGATTTACTTTATTTTTTCTATGTATTCACTTTCCTTGGATCATGGATGTTACTCCTATTAGTTTGGGGTGTGTTTGATATGAAGGAAAATATTTTCCACGAAAAATGTTTTTCTCGAAAATATTTTCTATAGAAAATGTATTCCTCGAAAATAATTTCCACGAAAAATGTTTTCCGCGAAAATATTTTCCAGAAAAATGTTTTCCTAGAAAATAGACCCTTCAAGAAACTGGGTCAAGTTGGGCGAGTCATGACCCAGCCCATTTTTAGCCCATTTCAGCCCAAATAACTTTTGGGCTAATCTTAGCCCAACCCATTTATGAACTCAGCCCATTTTGACTTGCCCAATCTCAGCCTATGTTACTAGGACTCTTCGAAAATGGACACGGGTGCGTGTCCGATCCTCCAAAAGTAGTGCATTTTTTAAGGATCCGACACGGGTGCCGCATCATTTTTGGAGAGTCCGAGCGACATATTCTCAGTCCAACCAGCCCATTTGACACCCCTAACAAAGTAATTAGTTAATATCATGTGCAAAAAACATTTTAATTAACCAGTATTGGATTGAAAGTTTTTAAGTTTAAGAAAAAAAAAATAGAAACATCTACAATAATTATTTATTTTTTTGGTTTCCAACCCAATGTTTAATACTCGCATAGGGACCTTGACTAATCCAAATTCGCGCCGCGTAAGGCCCATTTAAAGTGAAAACGCTTCCTAACATTATTTTTTTTCATACCCAAGATAAAACATGAGACCTTTGATTAAGGGTGGAGGGATCTTATTCATCCCGACACAATGCCACAACCATTGTTGGTCATCTTCTATATTTATTGACCTGGTGTAAAGACCACGTGCATATACTTTTTCTAAAGGTTTATGTATTACATACAACAGCTTAGTTTTCATTGTTTGAAGCAATATATATATATATATATATAGAACACCCTTTTCATTCTGTTTTTATATTACTCCAGTTCTTTTCCCTTCTGAAAACATACAGAACATTTTTTTCTTTTACAACCTTAAGTTTAAAACAAAGAAATAGCAAAACACAGCTTAATAGTTGAATTTAGGAAGAATATTATTCCATCACTAGAAAGCTATCTTTTCCCACATTCTAATTCTCAAAACACGTGGATCTTAACTACAAAGACATAGAAAAGTTCTAAGAGTGAAAGTTCCAATCTGTCCATCAAATTGGAAAAGACAAAAGGTGTTATTTGGTATTGATGGAAAATGTTTTCCTCAAAATACGAGAAAATGTTTTCTTCAAAATTTGACGAAAAATATCTTCTGAATAAATAAAAACACGTCAACGCATCCGACCCACCCCTATCCCCCCCATCCCCTACCATTAACCACCCCCCCCCCACCTTCCCACCCACCACATCTACACACCACCCACCCACGCAACCCCTCCACCCCCACCAAGCCCCCACCCCGACCAACCCGCACCACCCAATTCCCCAACCCCCAGCCCCCCGGCAGCCTACCCCAACTTCTCATCCCACTTACCCCACGACTAGAAGTTGCACTCCTAATTCAAAAACCTCAGTGTTTGTTTTGAATATATGTAAAGATACTTTTCAACTTGCATACCAAATACAAGAAAATTACTTATTTTTGAGAAAATATTTTCTTAAAACATTTTCTGTCATACCAAACACACCCAAAGAGAAAGCTCTAAATGGGTTCAGTTACATTGACAAGTGGAAAATGATAAACGAAATTACAACCCTAATTTTCAGGAAAAAAATCAAATTGGGGTCAGTAAAATTGGAGTCTTTCACTAACAAAGACAAGCATACCGTAAATTTCAAGATGAAAATGCACCAATCTTGGGTAGCCAGCCCTTCGGGTAGGGAGCGTGAGAGAAGGGGGGTTGGAGTTGGGGTTAGGGTTGGGGGTGGGTTAATGGATTGGGTGGGTAGATAGCCTTTAGTGTAGGGTGTGGTTAATGGGGTGCGGGGTTATGCGGGGGTGGGTAGATACTCTTTTAATTTTCAACAGGTAAGTAATGTTGAGTGCGTGTTACCGGTTTGTGGAAACTGACTCCGGTCCGGTCCAAGTTCATGTTTTTCTTTTTCTTTCTTGTAGAACAAAAATATTGTTCTATCTATTTTAATTGTGTTTGGCACGTTGTAAAATGTGTCTTGGAAATATTTTTTCTTCAAAAAAAAAAAAAATGTGATTCAATTAACATGAATTGTGAAAAAGATATGGTTATTTGATGTTATATAGTTGTAATCGATATATAAGGAGACGTCAATAGCTATTTTGAGCAGGTAGGTCGACCTGTTGAGGTTGAAGAAGATTCCTTTAGTCAAAGTATTTTGGGGGAACCATTAGAGTAAGAAAGCTACTTGGAAAGCGTATGAGGACATTCAGAACAAATACCCACAACTTTTGAGACCTCAGGTACATTTTTGGACTCGCTCGAGGATGAACTTTAGTTTAATTAGGGAGAATGTAACAACTTAACCTCTCATTTTGAACATTTGTATTTCAAATCATATTTTGAGGCCTTCTGTAAGTCAACAATATCGTTTTGAACTTGTTGGTATGATTTGGGATTGAGACCTCAATGGCACGAGTGAGTTTCTGCACCATCTCAGCATATTTTATATCGCACTTTTTCAGGTGCAAGTATCCTTCGGTACGATTGCTCAGTTGTTGTCATGATCGCGATGTAAAAGATATAAAGGTAGCATTGTATAGGTTACAAACGACATGACATGTGGCAAGATCTGGTGTTGACAAGTGGCAAGCGGAATCGGTTACTGAAGAGGTTGAGTCGAGAACTCGAAGAAAGTTTCCTACGCGCAACCGAAGGAAAGAGTCTAGATGAATTGTTGCGAACAATTATGGGTATCAGACGTTACGTATCCGGTCCAGATACTCAACCTCACGTTATGCCATTTCAATTAAAGGCCATTTACTGATCATTAATGTACATTAAGAAGGAGCGATTCATGCCCTTGGGCTCCTAAATTCATACCTATAAAAGGAGCCTAACCTTTGTGTTAGAGGGCATCAAATTCTATCTTAACAAGTTATTCTAACTTAACAATTTACACTTTATCATTTTAGCAAAATATAAGCTTGTTCTCTTACTTTTGTTTTGGCTTACACTCTGTTCTTCAAGGCATGAAGTCGATCTGGAAACATCCTCACTGAGAGATTCCTCCAAGCACAGGCTACCCAGGCTAATTTTGTTATATTATTACTTTCTATTTACCTAATTTCATTCTTGTTCTTCTTTGACGTTTACATTATCATTATTGTTCATACAAATCAATCCACGTGTCCTTTAAACTATTATACAAATTTAACTGTACCTTTTGAGGGTAAACAGTTTGGCGTCCACCGTGGGGCTAAGGATAATTGTGATATTGCTTTGTTACTTTCAAGTACTTCACTAATCGCTTCAAAGTTTGTGAATCAGGTGACGCATGGGCACCGAACTGCAGATTGTCGACACCTCCAAGATGAAGTGGCTCGGTTAATAAAAAGTTGGCACCCAAGGATATTCTTGAGTGATCGTGCCAAAGACAATTACAACAAAAACAGAGAAGTAAACAAGTAGGTAGAGCCGATCGCATCGCATCATGTAATAAACATGATCATAGGTGGTACGGAGATTGCAGGAGCAGCTTTCACGAGGGCGAAAAAGACTAAGTTGACCATATCCAGGGAGAAAAGGTCTCAAGAATTTTTGCCTGAAGAGGCGATCATGTTCACTAATGAATATGCGAAGGGCATCACTCTCCCTCATAGTGACGCCCTAGTAATTACTGTACCTATTGATTACTTTCAGATTAAATGTATTTTGATTGATCCAAGTAGCTCAACCAACATCGTTCGGTGGAAGATTATAGAGCAATTGGAGATGCTAGACAAAATGACACCATTATCTAGAGTTCTCAACGGATTCAACATGGCAAGTGAAACGACAAAAAGATGAGATCGTGCTACCAATTAATGCAGGTGGAATGATCAAACAAACAAAGTTTTATGCCATAGATGGTGTCATGAGATATAACGCGATCTTCAAAAGGCCTTGGATACATGACATGAAGGATGTGCCTTCGACGCTTCATCTGCTATTGAAGTTTCCAACCTCGAAAGGGATCATACAGATCTGAGGTGAGTAGCCAGTGGCGAAAGAACTGTTTGCCATAGAAACACCGGTAGGAGAGAAAAAAAGTCGGAAGAAGAGAAACAGTAATCGGGGGAAGGAAAGAAGAAAGAAAAGGATAAATAACAATTATAGGAATCAGGGCCACGTGAAGTTGAAGCACCGAATTTCATTGACAATCGGATCCAGAGAAGGAACGTTTAGAAGAGGAGGTTGAAGAAGAAACAGATTCACATGAAGTTCCGAGGACATTCGTGGTACCAAATGATTCTGGCGCCACAAATTCCACCATAGAGGAGCTTGAACAAGTAGTCTTATTCATTCACTGTCCTGAAAGGAAGGTATATCTGGGCCTAGATTATCTTCGGGGCTCAGACTTAAATTAATTGAATTTCTTAAAGCTAATATCGATTGCTTTGCATGGTCCCACTTAGATATGCCAGGTATTCCACTGGAGATTACAACCCACAAGTTTAGTTTGGATCCAAGGCTTACACCGGTGTAGCAAAAAAAGAGGTTTATGAAAGAAGAGGTAACCAAGTTACTAAACATAGGATCCATTTGGGAAGTTGAATACCTCGAATGGTTAGCAAATGTAGTAGTAGTAACTAAAAAATGAAATAATTTACGAATGTGGATAGATTTTCAAGATTTGAATAAGGCATGTCGAAAGATTCGTTCCCTTTGCCACACATTGATCGAATGATCGATGCTACGGCTGGGCACGAAATGCTGAGTTTTCTTGACACATATTTCGGATACAACCAAATTAGGATGAATCCGGAAGATCAAGAGAAAACTTCGTTTATCATCAAATATGGAATTTATTGTTATAATTTTATGCCATTTAGTTTAAGAAACACCAGTGCACTTGTCAACGTTTAGTTAATCACATGTTTGAAGAGCAAGTAGAAAAAGCAATGGAAGTTTATATTGACGATATGTTTGTCAAGTCTCTGGATTCATAGAACCATTTGAATCATTTGCAAGAAACATTCAAAATACTTCGAAAGTATAACATGAAGTTGAACCCAAAAAAATGCGCTTTCAGAGTTGGTTCTGGTAAGTTTCTTGGCTTTCTGGTTTCAAACAAGGGATCAAAGTTAATACGGCTGAGATTAAAGCTATAGAGGATATCCCGTAAGTGTCATAAGGAGTAAAAGCCATGCAAAGGTGATACAAGAACGGATACGCGGAAACAAGAAATTAAGAATAACGTAAAGATAAATAGGATGACACAATGCGAGATACTAATTGGAAACCGAAGTTCTATAATAACTAAGACCTCAAATTATCATACAAACAAGCACCAATCCTCTTAGGATGACCTCAAGGGAATATAAGTTCCCAAGTAACCAATCCTCTCAACAATCACACAATTAATGGCTTCAACAAGCCCTCAAACTCTCAATAGAGTATCAAAATATCATTCATCAAAAAATAGTCTAAGTCTAATGAAATGTTTATCCTACTACTTATACTAGGAAAATAAGGAAGTGTTATACCTTGTACTTTTATACGTTAAGTTTCTTCGTGAGTTGGTTGTTATAGATTTGGGATATAGAATTATTTTTGAGATTTCATAAGATTAGACATGTTCATCTCGAGTATACAAGTGTTTAAGTCCATGCTTAGTATGTGTTGAGAGGATTAGAGGTTAAATGAATCGACGAGATTATGTTTCGAAAAAGTTGGGTTTTACGGTTGGGATACGAACCGTATGATTTTTACGGACCATATATTTGATTGAACCCCCACCGTAAATTGATAACAGTGGGGGTGAGCCACTGATTGGATTTTACGGTCCAATTATACGAATCGTATAATTTTTACGGTCCGTAAATGTAGACCGTAGATTTAAGTCAGTACCAGCCTTATTTTTATATATATTTCGTACCCATCATCTTTATCTCATTTCCTCAGACCCCAAACACTTCTAGAACCCTCTCCAACATATGTAATCAACCCCCAAGTGAAATCAAGGATTAAAAGTGAGAATCAAGTGCTAAAGGTTTTCAAAGTATTGTTGAAGCTTGTTTCTCCTTCTTATAGAAGCTTTGGAGGATACTTCAAGGTGAAGTAATCTTGGAATTGAAGTTTTTTTGAGTTCTTGAGGTAAGATTCCAACTTATTTCCATGTTTATGAGTTTATATAATGGTTATGCTAGGTTTGGAAGGAAAGGAGTTGGAAGAAAGGTTCAAATATGAATTTGAGTTTATGTTGAGATATAATCTAAAATGAGTCATGTTGTAAATATGTTTTTAAGGTAAAACCTTGTTGTAAGGATAGTAGTTGGTGTTGATATTGTATTGAGGATTTATATTTGGTATAATTAGAAGAAGAAAGTGTATAAGTGACTTATGCAAAGCATATATTGGCTGCTCTATTGTATATTTCTAAATATTGATGATATGAGTTTAAAGAACATCATATGAGGTTGTTGTGTTGATTATTGGTTGTTGGATGTGTTGTGGTGATTAAGAAATATGGGAAATGTTGTCCGTTTCATTTTAGAATCAATTTATTATTTGATATATGTGATATACTAGTACCATCTAAGCTTGCAAATACCTTCCTTTGTTATAGGATTGGATCACTAGTTCGATAGATTCGTTGTGGGATTGTGTTGATGACTTGAGGTATGTTAAGGCTAACTTTCCTTCTTTTGGCATGATCCCTATGAACGAAACGTAAACGTAACGCTACTCCATAATGATCATGTTGATTCATGTTCAAGAATGTTGTTTTCAGTAAGTCTTTCTTCAGATTCAGTATGATTTATAGAGTCAGTTGTTGATGAAAATGCTATCTCATAACGATGTTCGAAGGTATAACGACCTTACGTCACTACGATAGGTTCAGGATGTACTCTTATCATATTCACGCATTGCATATATATATATATATATATACAGACCTATGACCCTGTAACGACCCATTTGATTGTTATAGTCTTTTTGGTACTTTTGACCCTTCCCCGAGCTTATTTAGCTCACGTTTGACCCGAGGGGACCATTGACATGCTTCTCGAGGTATTTGGATATGTTTTGGGTGATTTTTTGGAAAATTCGGGCTTAAAGCGAAAAAGAGTTGACTCAAAGTTGACTTTTGGTAAAACGAACCTTTTTCGGGGAATCTGTCTATTCTGAGAGGTCCGAATGGTCCTTTAGAACTTGTCTGTATATTTGGTTCGATTCCCAATGTGCTCGGGTGTATTTTAGGACTTGGGTTGGGAAGTTAGTTTTGAGGTATCGGGACTTAACTCGGTCAACGAGATCTCCGTTGGGAATTTCGAGGCCACGAGCTCGTTCGTAGCGTGTTTTTATGTATTTCTTCATATATGTTATATGAGCAGATGTCCTCGAGTGATAGTCCAAATTTCGGGTTGAGATTGTGAAACTTGGTGGAATTCTGGTGTCTGGTGTCCGCTATGGCGGCACCGGTACCCCTGTAGTGGTTACCCTACTGCTGTAACGCCCAAGTGATTTGAGGCAGGACTGTTGTAGCTGTCAGAGGACCTTCACAGTAGCACCACCGAAGTGGTAGAGTGTGCGCGGAAGCGGTGTCGGGCTGTTAGATTCATTAAACGAATGTTAAAAGCCCTAAGTCCGTCATTCATTACTATTCGGAAAACTGAGTTATTGGGAGCATTTCAAGGCATTTCTTGGGAAAAAATCATTGTAGTAAGTCCTTTCACTTTCCTTTCCATTCCATGATTACTTTATCACCTTAGGAATCCATTATCATGCTAGTTTCATTAAAAGCTTGAGGATTAAAAGAGGGCTCAATGGGTACTTCATTTTAGGCTATTAAATCTTGATTTATTGATTGGATTAGCTTTATTAAGCATGGAATTGATGATTAGAATCTACTATTGCATGATTCCTTCCTAATTAGTAGCTAATTTATGGAATTGGAAGTTTGGGTTCATACCCAAATTTGGGGGTTTTGCCTAGAATCCAAATTTAAGTGATTTGTTAGTTGTCCTATCTTATAATTGATGGAAATTGATCACCTAGAACATTAATTTCATGTTGATACATATAGATTTCGTATTCCATCTTACTACTTCATAAACCTCATTTCATAGGTTGGGATTTAGGTCTTGAACAGAAATAAGGCTTGAATGATGTTCTTCTTTATTCTAATTTCATGATTAGGATATGTTTAGACTTCCATTATCTCGTAGCTCAAAGGAAGGGAAAGACTAAGATTTGATTATTAGAGACTTTGCTGTTTGGCTCTCCAGGTAGGTTATGGTTTACCTTATGGTGCGACTTCGATTAGCGAAGCGTATGTTTAAGTGATATTGTTGGAGAATTCATGTAAATATTCGAGTATGAAGTTGGGTTGGATATTGTCTTAGGTTCGGCCTTGTTGTATGATTTGGGGGCTAGCCAACCCGTTATATTGATTTACTTATCTTGTTCTATTTATTTATTGGCTCGTTGCCACGTTAAGACGTTGGGTAATTATGACTAGTGATATATCATGACTATGATATTATGGTACTTTATTTGATCGACATTGAGATGAGATTGTAATTTCATTGTGGCTTATTGTGTGACCTTATTATTGATATTACTTGTGTGTCCTGGGTGGTACTATTTGGGATAGAATTAGTTGTTGATATTACATTGCATCGTATTCATACTCATTTCCATGATTCATTGATATTGCAGGGTTATGGTACTGATGGTGGAAGTGAGGGAGTGTAGACTCCGAGGTTTCTACCGGAAAGCGTAAAAGAAAGATGAGAGTTTGTGATCCGAGGTCATTTACCGGAGCGAACTGAGTGTACGTTGCCTGAGGTTTCTTTTCGGGAACAAATGAGTGTACGATGCCCGAGGTTTCTTGCTGAGATTGAGAGGGTGCTCGTGATCCGAGGTCACTTTCCGGAGCGAGTGGTACATAGACTTCGCGGGTCCCCCATGGGTTGTCTTTGCCGAGATGTGATGTTCCATCATCGGAGTACATGCGTACGGTGCATATGCATTGCATTCATCATACATACATTGTTGCATTATTGTACCTTTGATTCTGGTGACTTGCTGTGATATTATTGTGATGTACTGGTTCAAATTGATTACACTGAGACTTGGCACAGTTGGGCTTAGATGCTATAACATAGGTGATGACTTGTTATGATACTATTGTGATGTACTGGTTCGGATTGATTACACTGAGACTTGACACATTTGGGCTTAGATGCTATAACATAGGTGATGACTTGTTGTGATACTATTGTGATGTACTGGTACGGATTGATTACACTGAGATTTGGCACAGTTAGGCTTAGATGCTATAACATAGATGATGACTTGTTGTGATACTATTGTGTTGTACTGGTTTGGATTAATTACACTGAGACTTGGCACAGTTTGGTTTATATGCTATAACATAGGTGATGACTTGTATTATGGATACAGATTCGTGTTGACTTGTACTTGTTAGTTTATGTGTTTATCTTGCTTTGTTATCTTTATATACGTTAGCTAGTCTTAGTTGTCCTATGATACCTATCAGTACTTGTTGTTGGTACCGACCTGCACTTGTTGCATTCTTTTATGAATGTAGAGTACCAGGTGGGATAGACTTCTACTCCTCGTGGTTGATCTTCGAGGTTACTGATTCGAGTCTTTTAGGGTGAGCACGAGGATGGTCGCTGCCCGAAGACTCGTCCTTTATTATGCCTTTATTTCCATTCCTGAGACATGATTTTTGAGACTATTTGTTGACACCTAATTTTTTACCTCCCGTAATTTATTTTAATTACTCAGAGTTCTTGGATAACAAATAAAATGAGCTGTGCATCTTAAATGAGTCTAAATATTTTTTATAAAATTATTCAGGACAATATTTTACCTCTTTAAATTGATAAAAGTGATTTTCATGGCATTATAAATTATGTGAAAATTAATTGATATTTTATGACATTTATGGAATATTTCATTTGAATTAATCAAAACCAAAACAATTTTGAATAATTGTTTACTTAATTGTTGAATCAAGGAAAAATAGATTAATAAATAACTTATTTTTATCCAAGGTAATTTGAGTAATTAAATGGATTGACCACTTTACCCCTCAACCTTTGATTCTGTGTGTTTACATAATTGTTTAACTAATAGATTGTTTTGGTAATTAATTTGGTTAACTAGAGGAGTCGTTTTGCAAATTGGTTTTGATTACTTAATTTACATAAATGACCACATTTTAATTGACCAATTCATAGTTTAAGGTGATTGGGGTCATTTTTGCAAATTTAGCCTCCTAGTGGCTTTAATTAAGATGACCAAATCTATTGGCAAACCAATTGAGGTCATTAGCGCAAATTAGCTTTAATGGGTTAATTAATACCAAAGTAAGGCTATATTTGAAATAATTAATTAGATTAAAGTTAGTCAAGGATATATTTGCAAAATAGCCAGATAAAAGGTTATAATTGCAAAAAATCATTTAGTTTTAAAGCCAATTGAGGCCATATCTGCAAAAATGGTTTTAATAGTCGTGTTTTAAATTAAATGCGTCCTAATTTGATCATGCTTAAAATGTCATGGTTAATAACTGATATTTTTAGCTTGGACAATTTATGGGACTGCATCTTTGGTCCTTCATATATACCTACATATACACTATGTATACGTATGTATACAGTTGTGTGTGTGTGTGTGTATATATATATATATATATATATATGTATGTCAAAAAGAGGCCCCTTCATTTTTTTAAAAAATAGGACCGAGCCCAGTCTATAATGGACCAGACCCGGCCCACATAGCATTTAAAGGGGAGGATATACGTATACCCTCCCCTCATTTCCCCACTTCACAGACCCTAGGGGTCTTGGTGTAAAAGAAAAGAGGCGAGGCGGCTGGCAAAACCCTAGCGCCGCCTCCACTATTGCCCCACCCCCATCTTTTCTTGGTCCTGTCTGAGCGTAGATAGAGTGTAGAATGTAGGAAATTAGAGGAGAGGACGAAGCATTAATGGCTTCGTCTTTTTCCATACGCCTTCTCCACAAAATCCGTCCAAACGCTCCCTTAAGGTACAATCCTTGCAATTTCTTTATTTATCGTCGATTTAAAGTGATTTTAAGGTAAAAATGAGCTGTTGATTGTAGTTTCCTTTCAATTTGGACCGTATACGGTTGAATTCAACTTAAGACTTGTGGAAAACCCACAAGTCCCACATCGTTTTTGTAAGATTTGAGACAAGTTTTGGGGTTCTATAAATAGAACCCCATCCCTCACCATTAAAACAAGTTGGACAACCTTAAGAGGCTTGAACTTTGAGTTTTACTTGAAATTTAGGCTTCACTAGTGTTATTTAGATTTTAACTAAAAGGGTTTGAGTCTTTTCTAGTTCTAAAATTTTGTATCTTTTCCGTGTCCTGTATTTTGTGTGGCTAAGTTTGATTTTGGAAGCACAAAGGAGGCTCCAAGTCCATTCTTGCTCCGTTTGCACTAAAGAAAAGGTAACAATTTATTATTTTATTGCTTTTATTTAAAGTTCCTGCCTATGTTAGTGATAGCTTGGTGTGGTTGAGTACTATATGTGTAGTTAAATGTAGTCTAGTATTAGTATTATGCTTAGTTTGATGTTTAAGCAATGATTTTTGCCATGAGTTATGCTAAAGGTTTATCAATCCCATACTTGTTGATGGTTTATTATTATGACAGCTTGGCCTAGATATGTGACTATTATGACCTGTTTTGAATTGATCTCTGATGATATTGTTTGAATGAGAGTGCATTTGGGTAGTTTGAAAGGTCTTTTGACACTGTTAATGAAAGGTGGATCTAGGGCAGCCTTAAGATGATCTTTGCTTTTGTCTAAAATGGCCAACCAACTAGTAAAAACAGGTTTGTTAAGTGTTGACAGTAGTTGTACTGGATTTAACTCAATGATGAGATGCCAGATTCTCAAAATGACATTAAGAAAGAACTTCAAAGGTTGGCAGGTTAACATAAAATATGTGTGTGCTAAAGCTTGATCATGTGTGATTCTGTCTTGCTTTATCATGTGTGAATTAGTCTATGTGTGTGCTATATATAGAGAAATTATCTTTCCCAAGATTGATCACCTAAAACTTGAGAATTAAAAAGATAAAAGAAGAAGGGAAATAATGGGAAGTCTTGGTGCAAGACTGTCCAGGTCCCTTTGTATAACTATTTTGTACTGTTTTGAATGTTGTGCTTTAAATTTTAAAATGAATAAGTAGTCATGGCCAAGAAGAAGACTAATGGTGATGTCTAGGATTTTCTGCAAAGTTAAAGAGAGTTGTATTTGATTCTGTCTTGCTTTATTATATGTGAATTAGTCCTGAAGGAGAACCTATATGCTTTGAGGTGCTGTGTGATGTAAAGAACAAAATCATTTCATGATTAGAGCTTTGGATTGAGATTGTCTTGAACATTAATCTGTGCCACTGTCATCTAAGTATTTGTGGTGGGATTGTTTTGGTGATCATGCTTGTTACTTAGCCATAAGACCTTAAAGGTTTAACTAGGGCTTAATGAGTTAATTATGGTAGACTTGTGATATTTATAAGCCATTCTAAACCATCCCAAGGCTTTTGGTGGTTGTCACTTGGGTATGGGGATGAGGTTAGAAGAAGGAAAGGTCTTGGGAGAGTAAAAGGTGAGCCTTGGCATGAACTGGAGGCAGTGACCAGTGGAACCCAGGATCCTTTTTTTGCGAAGGAGATTCGGGGAAAAGTAAATGGGAGGTGATAACCCCGCCTGTCTGCTTTCCTTTGGGACCACGAGGCTTCTTAACTCATGGTTCTAGACACACAAGGACCTCAGGTGGATTAGGAAAGCTTAGTTATATCTGGGAAGGGATACACCTAGAGTTGAATAATGTTCTGCCAGTACTTGTAGAGCTTAAATCATGTATTTTCACTATGTCTTCTAAAAAGATTTTAATCTGGTGTGATTGGTTGTCTGTGTTGTTGATGTTTGAGTTAGGTGTTTGGTAAGAAAGTAGGATTGGGGTGTGTACTAGTGGTGATCCAAGCCAATATAGAGGGACTGAGTAATAACCTTGTTGCTTGCCACTTGCTTTGACTTATGATCATGTGGATTCTAATTCTTCTTAACTTATGCATCTGTACTTTGCACCTTGGAACTTGCCTCCTTGTGATGATGATTGAAGTCTTTGATTATGAGGACCTGACTATGCTAGAAACTTTTGTTTGAAAGATTTGCTTAGATTAAATAGTTGAAGAACCATTACTAGGAACTAAGATTGATCCAAGACTGTTTTGACTGATTGCTTACATAATATGCTTCTGTAATCCATCTTAATGAAGGCCTTAAGTGTATATTATGTGTGGATTGACATTTTCCTAGTTAGAGATGTGTTTGTTATATGCTGTGATTTATAAAAGAGATGTGAACTAAAATCACTAAGTCTAAATGTGTGCCTTAAGTTACCAATTCTTCTAAGGCTCTTTTTCTGAAATGAATTAGTGTAATGCCCAAAGGTGGAAACCCACTGATGTGTCCTCTCTAAACTTGTTTTGTACCTCTAATTTGAAATTCTGATGACTTTCTTATATGGTTAATGTCATTACTTGATGGTTTGGCTTTTCTGCATCTATGAGAATGCTCTGTCTATGTGCTGAACTACTATTGCTTGCTAATTTGGTTGTGTGCATCCTTAGGGCTATTTTGAATTGGGGCTTATGACATGGCATTACTTATAGGGAGTGTAGACTTATTTGTGGTGAGTCTGTGAAGTCAAAAAGGCCTGAGTAACCTGTTAATGGTGAGTTGACCCATGCTATGACTCTGAACTATCATAGTGATGCCTAGAGGAGTTTGAGAAATGATCATGACCTTAGTTTAAATGATTATGTCTGCTTAGATGCACATATATACCTGAAACCTTTTTGAATTGGACTCTGAGTTGTGAATAATTTGAGAAACAAGTCTCCATATGATCACAAGGGGGATGAAAGTCAGCTAAGGCCACATTACCTAAGATGAGCCTTTTTAAAGGTGCCTTGGAGAAAGGAGAAAGGGAAAACCAGGCCTAGCTTGGTTAATGACACCTTTCCTTCAGATAAAGGGCCCCATAGCACTTCTACGGCCTGTGGGGTGTATGTTCATTGTAAAGAACCTTGGGACTACATGGATTTTGTTCCTAGACCAAATGAAGCCCCAAGTTAGAGTTAAGTTTACTGTTAGGGTGATGGATGACTTGACTAAATAAAGAGCAAGTGTGCATATATGTTTAAGTAGACACAAAGGGAAGGGATTAGCAGAAGTGCGAAACCGGGATGTCAAATTATATTGACCATGTCTTGTTTGCTTGTCCTAACTGTATTAACTACCTCTATATGATACAATGTCTTGAACATGACAACTCAGACACAAAAGGGTCCTAGTGCTACCTCTGTCCCTGCCATGTCCACACACCTTAACTTGTTTTGTGTGCCTCTTATCCGTAAGATGTAACCTTCTTTAGTCCACTTCATGGTTATGTGCTTTAGCACTTGCTTACCTCCCTTGTGTGTTATAGTTTTGTGTGTGTTCCTCTATGGTTAGGTGCTTTGATTTCTTGTTCTTGTCCACCTCATATCTGCATATCACAGCCCATGTTGTCTCATCCATGCCATATGCCTTGTTCCTTGTTTTTATCTGCCCTACATTGGTGTGCTGCAGTTTGCATTGTTTCCCCCATGACTGCATTTTTGGTCCTTATTTCCTCTTTATTCCAGTCTGCTCTTGGCTCATCCTATTGAGTGCATACTTGGTTCTGCTCCTGCTATTTCATGTCCATGTCCTGAAATTTTGCTTTTGATTAACTTGTGGTCATATGTTCTTGACTTGCATTTATTTATACTATACTCATTAGAGCCAGTCTGCTTCTGGTTATCTTGTGTTTATATACATGGCCAACTATGTTATGTTATGGTCCTGGGATTTGCCTATTATCTTGAGGCTACATTGGTGGGGGATGAGCTAATTTTGGGAGGGGGCCTGGTCTTAGCCTTCCCCCGGTGTCCAACCATGCCTGGGGTTTACGAAACCTCTTGAAACTTGTGCGGCATCGGAAATACGGGGGACAACGACTCTCCCCTCCCCCTTGTTATCCAAATCCCTGCCAGTGGGGCCTCGTATGTCACACCCCAACGTTGGGGGGTGTGGTCGGCACCCAGCACCCAAAGGGCTGAGCGAACCAACTGTGATATCTGAAATCTGTAACGTGAATCATAGGTCGACAAGGCCGCTGAATAACAATTGTAAGAAGTATATCATGACAACCTGCAAGCAGAAAAGGCCTAACAACATATATATGTACTACAAGGGCCAACAAGGCCATAACCAAGAAAGACAACCAGTCAGAAGGCCGGCAAGGCCAAATACAATACCTGTACACTGACTGATAGTCTATAAGCCTCTAAGAGCATTAATATGCATCAACTGGTCGGGACAGTGGCCCCGACGTACCCATAGCCATACTCTGTATATATATATATGCATGCATCCTATTTAATGACTCGACCGAACAACTTCCGGAGAATGGAGTGCGAACATCCTGTTGAACTTTGGTATCCTGCGAGAAAGGTACAACAATCCGTCTATCGTACCTGTGGATATGATCACAGCGCAAAAAATGCGTCAGTACGAAATATGTACCGAGTATGTAAGGCAGTAAGCATAAACGTAACATAAGCATAAGAAATACAGATAACTTGGGAAAAGATGTAGAGACAACTTGAAACTCTGAACGAGGCCACTGAAGGCGACCATGATCATGATATAGATGTAAATGCATGCCCGTAAAATCATTCCTCACTGTGGAGGCATATATCATATCATATAACAATAATAAATCCCTCTGTGGGGTGAGCTCATCATCATAACATCATTTCTGCCCAACTGACATCATTTCTGCCCAACTGATCAGTGGCAATGCATAGCTACGTGCCTACCCGGCCGCCTACAACACGGCTCGGTAAAGAAAGAAACATGTATAGGTGCACATATAAGTGCCTACCTGGCCGACTATAGCGCGGCTCGGTAATGAAAATAAATACATATATATAAGTGCAATGAAAGACTGGCCTCAGAAGAAATATCATGGACAGAGTCGGAGTGACCTATCGTCGTTATCCTCCGACTATCATTATTGTCGCTACGGTTATCATTATTTGATCATTAGGCCAAAGAAGTAAAAGTACAAGGAAACATCTTGTTATGAATTATTCACGAAGCCAAAGTTAGCCAAACTCTTATGAAATATGATCGACACAACTTTTATCGAAAAGAGTGTGCCAACGAGAGGTTCGTCACGTTGGAGCAATAGACAAGAAGATGAGGTTTAACTCAATTAAAGGAAGTAAAATTAACTCAACTTTGATGTGAAGAGTACCATAACTAATATCATTCTTCATTCGATAAACAAGAGGGACACGAAATGTGAAAGGTGCTTCAATACAAGCTATTCATGAGAAAAGGGTAAACTTAACCATTTTGGGACATAATCGACACAAGTTAAACGGAAAGTCTTTTAATCGATAGCCAAAAGGAGATGTGGACCATAATTTGGTACAAGTCATAGATGAGTATGTGTCAGCTCAATTATCATGGAACGCGATCGATCCAAGTTAGCGGAACAACTTTTCAATGAAAGGTCATTTGAATTCTAGTCATGCCACAAAGAGAATAGAAAGCCCTACATACCTCGTCGATGGAGTTATATATGTTTCCCGAGTCCTCAAACGCCTTACGAATGATCTCCTACATAATACGGACTATTCAAGATCAAAACCAAGGTCATAGCTTATAGAAATCTTCATTTAGACATTTAATCGAGCAACTCATGGGCGTGAATTTATAGGCACTTTTGTATCGAAATTTTTTCATAAAACGCTACCAAATTCTAGTTTTCTACTTATCCTATTCAATATGATCCCATCCATATCACCATAACTCCAAACAACACAACAATATCATATAAAACGTACCCAACAAATAAGCTAAGTTCATGAAAGTTTCATAAGAATATAGAAGAGCTTGTTCTATGGGGTTTTCACTAATTTCTATGATCAATTACTTGTAGAAGTTCAAAGAGATCAAAAGGAATTTAAAATATACCTTAGAGCATGAAAATCACTTCAAACCCCAAGTTACTTCAAAGCAAGGTTTTCCTCCAAAAGGTGAAATAGTGAAGAAATCACAATTTCGAAGTTGCCATGTTGTTCTTCATGTTAAAGTTGATATATTTGCTCTTGGTTTGGATTGAGATTGATGGAGGATTAATTGGAGAGGGTTTGAGGGTTTTCTAGGTTGGGGATGGTGAGAGAATAGAAGAAAAGTTCGTGCAAGGGCCTATATATGTACTTGGGCAATTTAAGGCAAGCAAAGTTGTTCGTGACGGTTTATGTCCACTGACGGAAACGCGAATATCTCTCTACTCCGATGTTGTATCGCTGAAAGGTAAAATGCTCTGGAAACTAGACTTGTAGACCTTCTATTTTCTAGGTGGATCACCCTGTAACTCCAAGTAGATTGAGAGAAAATCTCCGAGACATCTGACCCAAATTTCAGTGAAATTTACAAACTTAACTTGCGACTCCCTTTGTCGACTTTTGTATTACAACTCGTTTGACTTCCAAACTTAACAAACGACCATTATACGATTAAAAACTTCATATTATTATTTTCTTAGCATGTGAAGAACTCCTAATCTCACCCAAAAGTACAAGTTATCGTATTCCCAACTTGTCAACTTTTGACGAAACTCATGCTTCTTTGATTCATTCACCCTCCAAATCTTCTGCCACTTACTAATATTATTTATAGACTCTTGTAACCATTTATATTAATAAGCTCAATCCTTTTTAACTTCAAGATAATTTCTTTTTGAACTTGCGTCGACTAACTCATGATGCGACTTTAATGTGCGAAAATCTGAGGTGTAACATCGTAGTATACATATATATATATCCATGTATAGATACTTTACTCTATAACTTGTGAACGTGTTTGATACATATATACATATTTGATACATATGTTTTATACAATTATAAGTGTGATAAGTTCAGTATCCTTAAACTAACCGGGTTCCTTTTTCCTTTTCCCCCTCCTCTACCACATGGCCACTTGGGCCGGGTCTGAAGCCAACCTGTTAGGCCAAGGCCCAACAGGCAATTCCTACATATTTATCGAGTTCGAGAAAAAATAAAAAGAGAAGCTGCTATCAAAGAGAACGCGTAGAAGGCCCAGCCATGAGTGAAAATGGCTAACTAGGGGCTTGGTACGCCCCTAGCCTTCCCCTTCCTTTTATTTAATTATTTGTGTTTTCCTTTTGTTTATAATTTTGTTGTAATTGTATTTGTAAACTTGTAAAATAACTCAAGTTATATTGGAATCATTTATGATTAGAATTATATGTCCTAGGACAATGGTACTTACGCAGTTTAGTCGACTTTAGGTCCCCCAAATATTTTTTTTCAAAATCCGGATTTAGCATAACAATTTTGTCAAAAATTAAATGGATAATCAGCCAAACTATTTTGACACGGTTTAAGTTAACAAAAAATAAGAAGTTATTTCAAAGTCAAATGTTGCAATATTATTTCTGAACAAAAACGGACTGGTTTTTCAAAAACTGAAGCCTACATTCTTTATAAAAATTAACTAAGTTTTATTTCCAAACCAAGGCTAAGGATAAGTTGTTTTGGACCAGATCCAAATAAACGAATTTGGCAAAAGTTTTGGGCCAAAGGTCCCCGATGATCTCCTTTTTTTTTTTTCCAGAAAAATGACTAAAACCCAAAACAGGCCAAGTCCAACAAAAATAAAGAAATATTTTGGTTAGAAACCTACTTAGGTAAAAGAGATTGTGATATTAGGCTTTTGACAAGATTTCATACATGAGTTTATCTGGGCCAAGCCTAGAAAAATGGACGGACCCTTTAAATGGAGAACTATAATTTTTTCGGCTATAAGCCCAAATCCAAGACCAATTTTATAGACTTATAGCAAAAGGATGTATATTTTAAATATGCTTTCAAACAAAGCATTCGTATACACAAGTTCTTAGATAAGGCGTTCCAAACGTATTGAACGGATCGACCCAAATAAAGTATGAGTTAAAGCATGAACAAAATTAAGTACTTAAGCATAACAATTTTATATTCTTTATAAATGACATGTATAAAAGTATGACAACTTGTATATACTCTCTTTACAAACAAAATATACCATCCTTATATATAAAGGGAGACTATTTTACCCGGATATTATACATCCAGGTCTAAGTACCCTATATATGAAGGGAACATGTCCAAACTCTTTTTCTCAAAATGATATGCAAATGACAAGATTTTCGCTGGAATAAACACTAAATAAACAGTGCATGCAAATACTCATACATTGAAATTCGAAGGTCAACCGTATAGTACGGATCCTTAATACTGGGGTGCCTAACACCTTCCATAGGGGATCATCAGAACCTTTACTTAGAACTCTGAATTACGAAGGATTTTTCACGGTATTTGAATAAACCCTTCACCCTCGGTTTTCCTAATTTCCTAAAAATTAGGTGGCGACTCTTTTGAAACAAAGTCCGAAAGAGCATCAACGAGTTCGTAGTAGCTTTTATGCACCCGCGTAAATGCGAACTATTACACTATTAATGTATTACAATCATTCAGACTTGTAGTATTTAGTTAGTTACTCTTGTATGACTAGACCAGATACCGGGGTGTATTTCTCTTATTTCCGCATTTTTCTTATATTATTATCGTGAGACTTACGTTATTCTATCTTCTTCCGCTTTCTTTATGTTTTATGACTGTTGGGATAAGGATTCACTTACCGAGGTGGGAAAGGTAGGTGCCCGTACGACTTAGTGAAATTGGTTCATGACAAGTTGGTATTGATGACACCCAATTTTTGCCCTCCAAAAATTCAAATTAACTAGTCAAGCTTGTTGAATTGCAAACGAAGTAGAACAATTATTCAGAAAATCAAAAATACTTTCTAAAATAGCTTTTAGTGTTATTTTGCCATTTCATTGGCAAAAATATCCTAATAAATATTATGTATATCTTTACATATAACTTTAAGTATAAAATTAGGTTGATTTTACCGATTTAAAAATCAAGTTGCATAAAAAACAAGTATTTTGATTAAGTACGTATTTTTAATTAAAGCAATTACTATAATTAGTCCATTATTGGAAAAATAAGTATTTTTTACTTTGTTGAAGTCAAGAAGCTTAATTAATTAATTGGATAATAATTTCACCTCAATTTTATATCAAACAAGAACATTTCAAGTATGGGGTTTTTGAATTGGTCTCTCTATAAACTTTAGTTACAATAGAAACCAAAATGGCTATGATTTAAGCTCATTTTTAGTCATCTTTTAACTTCAAAATCAGCCAAATTCATTGAGCCCAAACGTTTACAGACTCGGCCCATTTCCCTTTTAATCTCCCCAAAACACAAAACTCCCTTCATTTTACACAAATCAGAAGAACCAAACGAACCTTAAGCAAAACTAGCGAGTTCATAGCTGACAATATGCCATTTTCGGTTATATTCCAAAGGGCCTAAGCTTCTCAGTGTTTGTTTCACCATTTCCGGCAAAGAATTTATGGCTTTGTTGTCTTCTTCTCTAAAATGAATGATAAAATTGCTTTTACCCAATTCTTTTCGATTTGATCTTTTCTTTTCAAAAAGAATTCAAATTTCTTTAAGAAGATTCGGATTTCAAAGGGATTATGAACAAATTTCAGATTTTGAAATATCCCACATCAAAATTTATAGCTAAACCCTAGCATTTGGGGTTCTATTTATGGGCTTTTATAAATAGAACCCCATTTTCTTCATTCAAGGGGATTGGTTTTCATACTACAAAAATGGGTTTTTACACCTTAAATGGATTTTTACACTCGCGAGAGTAGAAACACTTAGAAACTCAACCAAGCCTTGAGTTTCGAGGAAGTTTCTTGCCCGTAGTTAAATTTTTGAAGTCTTTCGATTCATCGGGACAGTTGATTTTGGGTGAAAGAGTGTTCGTCGTCGACTCTCATCGCCCCCGTCGCTGCTCGGCAAAAAGGTAATTTTCTTCTTAGTTTGATTTTCGTTTCTTCAGTTTTTTTTTATTGTTTTTGAATTTGTGTAGATTAGTTAGTTTTAATGTTGTTTCAGATAGGTAAATAATCTTCAGTTCATGTGATTTAGCATTTTCGTTTATCTTCCAGTTCTGCCTTTAATTGTTCATGAATATAGTATATTTTAACTTCAATATGGAAAGATCAGTTTAGTTTTCTTTAAATGCTATTAGAATTAGAAAATTAATTCTCCAAATATCCCTCTTTTATTTCTCTCTGTTTCATTTTTTTTGCAATAGTGTAGCATTTTGTGTTCTTCATATGTTCTGTTCGATATGTTTTAACCCTGGTTAGATTTAATTATGTAGAGCAGCATCAAGGTAGTCTTATCAGTTGCTTTAGTTTAAGATTTAGGGATTGACAATGCCCTAGGCTTAAGTTGAATATTATTTTATGAGTAATTGTTGATATTAATTCAAGTTCAGTGTTCTTTCCTTGTGGTTAGTTTATGTTAAGACTATGGGAAATCTGATTGATAAGTTGATGCATGATTAAGTTAATATGAATACTGTTTAGTCTGTTAAGTTGAGTTAAGCAGAAGTCCATGCTGGTATAAGTCTGCTTTAGGTTTCAGCAATTGCCAAATGTTTCTTTAGGAGTTTTTAGATGTCCTATAGCTTTGATGTGCATATATGGGATTCAATTTGATAAGTAAGCTCTATGTTTGGTTCTGTTTCCTTGTTTTAGGAGACTGATTGATGTTGTACACTTGATAAATAAATTGTGTGTTTATGTGTGTATGAAACTTGCGGGTGTTAAAACCCCAATTATTTTTACCATCTATATTCAAAAGAGAAAAACTAATTTTAGAAAGGATAGAAAGAATCATGAGTTACCTTTCCTCTCTACTTATAAACTAAAATTTTCAATAAACTGCTTCAACCTGGTTGTCACATAGACCAATTTACTTTTCATCTAGAAAAGTTCTTGATCTTTTTCCTTTACATTATTTGTTCTTTATTTGAATTGATGTGAGTCGACAGAGGAGGTGTTTTAGCTAGGAGTTATTTCCCTTTAAGTAAATGAAGTCTGAAATAGTGTCCTTCCTGTTTATGCTTACATTGAGGCTACTAAAATACAACCCATTAACAAACTGAGTATTAAAAGATGATTTAGCTAAATGTTTAACTTATCTACGCTTAAAGCAGTTCCATTTGTGATGACTGTGTTCCAAATGAAATATGTGAATCTGTATCATTTACGAGTGATTAAGCTGACCAAGTTTATGTCCCCCCTCCCCCCAAAGGTTATGAAGCAAGACTGAATTTCATCTTTAGGGACTGAAAATAGCCTGTGTGTAAAACTCATTATTAAAAACCCGAGATGATCAAGTTGCTAATTCTGTGTTTCTGTTAATAGAGGTGTGTTTTCTGTTACTAAACTAATTATATAAACATCGAAGTAAATGATACTTCCAAGCTTAAGTATTTTTTTTCCAGATGTATACTTAGCTCAACCTGATCCCTTTTTTTTTTTTTTAAAACCAACAAAATTATGTTCTCAGTTTGTGCTTGAAAAACAATTGACTTGTAAGCCTGAAGTCGATTTTCAATAAATGAAAGTGTTCCAATATCTCTCTGCCTTTCACTGTCACTTGTTGTTTGCCAACTTTTCCGTGTTTTAGTTTAAAGTTTGGAGCTTTAAACACCCTTTGTGTTTCAAGTGGCAGAGAGAGTTTGAATGGTTTTTAGAATGTGCATTTAGTCCTATTTTTGAGGGCAACATACCTGCTGCCTTTGCATCATTTTGTGTTTGTTGGATACTCATTCTTCACCCCTCTTCTCTTTGCATGACTCGGGGAGTTTCAAATCCCAAATGTCCTTGAGCTGCTGTTACATTGATGTTGTTGCTGCACTTTGGAGGCTCTCAAAATGCCTTACTTTGGGATAAATTTATTGCATTCTGGGGGAGAAAAAATGCCATACTTTGAGTAAATTTATTGTTGCATACTGGAGCAAATAGCTGCCATACTTTGGTGTTGTTGCGAACTGGTTGCTGCTGTATTTAGTCTTTGTTGTTGTTGTTTGAGCTGCTGTGTTGCCACTGCTATTTGCTGTTTTTCTACACTTGAAACCAATTGTTTGTGTCCTTTGAGCTAGATGTCGTGCTTAGTTGCAGCACTTTGGTACAATTTTGCTGCATTTTTGGGGTTTGAAAGATGCCACATTTATAGTGAAACTGCCGCTGCATTTTGGGCTGCGTTTAAGGCAATTTGTTGCTGCTATCTATTGCTATGATTAACTGCTGTACTGATTGTGCTAAGGAGCTGCTATGTTCTAACCTCTTTGAGCCAAATACTGCTGTGCTTCTGGGCTAAAATTCTTGCTGCACTATGGGCAGACTTGAGCCAAAAAGCTGTTGTACTTCGAGTTAAATTGTTGCTGCCTTTCAGGCAGACTTGTGCCAAGCTACTGCTGCATATTTGATGTATGCCACTGCCGAACATGAACAGATAGCTGTACTTGGTAAAGGATCACTGATTTAAACACGACACTACACTTGTGGGCCAATGAGAACATTTAATTTGAGGCCATGCCTTGTCCAGAAAGGTTATCCCTCGGTTTAGGCGATGATGACCTCATAATAATATCACGAGGTAGGAACCAACATGCGTTTGGCGAGGCAACTAGAATCGCTACTAGTTTGCAGCCAAGACATATTTTGGGTTTCTTTGCCATATTCGGAAACATGAGTCTGAGCCTCGGTAATCAAAGCTCTCAAAGTTTGATACGAGTCCGAGGGATATTATTTTTATGTTCATAAACGTCACCTTATGGGGTGGCGCACCATTTTGACTAACTAATTTTCTTTTCATTATGCGAGGTACAAATAAAATAAGTATGGAGAACAAAGCTCAAAGACGAAGTAAAAGGATCGGATTCTTAGAGCTTCGGACGAAGAACTAGAAGAGCATGGATTGCTAAGGATTTGGGTCCAAGGCCGAAAAAGTTAAATCTTCTTCCCCTTTCCTTTATTTTTGTATAAACATGCTAATTTTATATGTTTAAATTCATTTTGAATGAACATGTATACTTGCAAATATTTGTGTATTATTGAAACCCTTTAGAACTTAGTTGAAACCTTGCATAAGAAAAACGATTCAAGTTGTTTTCAAAAAACGTTTTAGGCCTTGGCCCACATAAAGATAATAATACAAAAGAAATCCCACTTAAACCCAAGTTGGGGGAGATGGATTTGGGATGGAATATGGTTGACCCTAAATGAGCTAAAATCCTTTTCTTTATTTATGCTTATAATATTTATGCTATTTTCTAAAAAGGGGATACACACACACACACACACACACACACATATACATATATATATTGTCACGATCCAACCCCGTAGGCCGTGACTAGTGCCCGAGCTGGGCACCCAAACACAATCACTAATCCGAATCACGTACAGATAGCTTATACGGACACAAATATGAAACGCTGTCTCGTATTATATCAAACTGTCTCAAACAAATCTCAAACACAACCGAATATATATCAAAAGCCGGCAAGGCTATCAAATGGCGCAACGGCCCAAAGCATGTACAAATGCAAGCCGACGAGGCTGCCACGGCGAATGGGATCGCCCAGAACAAATAATATACAAACACAACTGTACAGAATGGGCATAACCCACATACATGTCCACAGACCTCTAAACGGACAAACGAGAATCATATGACGGGACGGGGGCCCCGCCGTACCCCCCGAACAAATATATACAAATGCAACGAACGAATATATACCAAAATGTGGCTCGGAATAAGGGAGCACTCAACGACGATGAGGGTGTCCTAAACAGGTGGATCACCAAACCGTGCGTCCGTACTGCGGGCATGAAACGCGGCCCGAAGAAAGGGGGTCAGTACGAAATATGTACTGAGTATGCAAAGCAGAAGATATAGTATACAAATCTGAATCATACTTGAACAGAAGCACAGAAAGTAAAATGCGTTTCCAAAATATCAAAATGTTTACTATCAAAAAAGAAAATACAAGTCATGCATAAGGCTCAGAAAATATGGTCGCCCGCCCGTCGATGGCGCCATAACACAGCATAACACCAGAAGGTTTCAAATCTCCGTATCCCCGTCACATATCATACACAACATAACGCCATACACGACGATAACACCAAATATAAGCGGAACCGGCCCTCGAGCGAGAGGCTCGGTGAACCATAAACACAAGATAACACCGGAGTATATCATAGTGCGCACGATAACAGAACCGGCCGGGACTCGGCGAAAGATATAACAGAATGCACGAACGGAGTCGTGAGTAACCATATGCATAAAATCATTATCATAGACTCAAATGATAAGTAAGATGATCATACTTAGAAATCAGAATAATAACCAAATCAAATTCTTCCAAAAATCGTCAGGATTACTAAAAGAAGAGTCGCGGGACCCACGAACGGGTGTCGACCCGAGTCGGGCCCGCCTATGAAAAACATACTCATCATACACCATACAATCACCTACGAGCATATCGAGGCAATCCGAGCCTTTCTGTGAAAGATACGGGCGTTCGTAGTTACGGAACTCTTTAAAAGCCAAACTTTATGCAAAAGTTGAAAATCAAATATTTCAAAGACATAAAAGCCAATATTTCATCATATCAACATACGAATTCCAAGAAACGAATAAGAGTCATAAACATGCTCGGATTGCGAGAATCGAATTTCTTCGAGGCTCGTGTCATAGTCTACTTGTAACTAAGGCATGCCAAAGAAGAAAGGATTGGGCTTTACATGCCTCGTACGCACTCAACGCTAGCTCAAACTCAAGATAAATCCAACCTACGTCTCGGGCTGCCCAAGGTCTACAAACAAGTCATAATATGCCAAACGTTAGCCATAGGCATTTAGGCATTTAATTCCAAATTAGCCCTTAATTCTACGTAAATTTGGGCGACATTTCCCAATAAATAGACCAACCCCGAGAATTTAACTCGCCAAATCAACAACAACAACAACAACAACCAACCTAGCAACATTAATAATCAATCCGAAAGGCAATACAACATTAATAACTCTCTTTTCCATCATTCAACAACTTTCAATATATTCAATTTAACGGCTTACCTTCAATCCAACATCCACGCTTGTACATTCGAATACTAATCCGAACCCATACCAACAATATTCAAAGACATTCTAAGCAGTTCATACAACATTTCAAACATTCCAAATAATACTCCCACTCACCCGAAAACTGCCCAAACCCGAGAGCCTCAACTATAACACATTCCTCATTTCCAAATCATGATTTGCACCAACAATTCACATTCTAACAATGCTATTCTCATCAATATACAAATTACATTAAATGTACAATAACCTCCAAATCAGTCCGCAACAATTACAACATCAATTTGAGTCATTAAACTCTCATTCTCATCATGGAATTCATAACGACAACAACTAAAACATTAAGCGATATTAATTCATTTCTTGTCACATAAATGGCCTACATTCGGCCAACACCTCCTACAAACATATGTAGATGATTCTCATTCATTTCTCCACTCTACAACAATCACAACATGCTAACTAGACTTTAATTCATTGCTTCAATACCACACAACACACACACACCTCACACGGCTATGCACTACACACACAACCTCAATTCCAACTTACTATATTTCATGATATTCATCCATTTTAACACACTAGAACATGCATACAACCTTTATAACATACAAAACATGATCAATTCTTACCTTTCTTCTTCAACTCCACAATTTGCCTAGGGTTTGCAATTGACACAACGAATGGTTGGATGACCCGAACAACACTTCCACGTTACTTAGGGACCTCAAATTAGTGGATTTGCATCAAGAAAATATTTTTGGAATGGCTTGAATTGATCTTGGTTTTTCCCTATTCTTGGCCGAGAGCCTCTCCTTGTGGTTCTTCAACTCCTTATTTTTTCCTAAGTGTTGAAATGTGAAAAAGATGACTACTTGCTCATCTTTTGTGCTTATATGAGTAGTGTACAAGTGTCCTTGGCCCACACATATGTTGGACCAATTAAAATTGTCCACAAATTGTGTGGGCCAACCACCACACCACACGGCCATAGCAAGAAAAAATGCATGATTTGCAACTTTCAACAATTCCAATTTTGGTCCCAAATTTCCTAATTGTTCCATACCAACAAATTCATGAACAACTTATATCTCAAAATAAAATCGAAGGTCAAAAGTCTCGACTTTGCATCCCGGAATAGTTTTGTCTCTAACTTATCATAGTTAATCCGGATTGTTCCAATGTACAAAATACGGGATATAACATATATATATGTGTGTGTGTGTGTGTGTGTAAACTTATAACGATAGAATCATAATATTGGACCAAATTAGTGGAAACTCTACTTAAGAAAAATCTTACATGTGTTTTGATCCGGAAATGAAGTGAATTTAATCCATTATAAACATTTTCTCAAAGAAAAATCAACTTTTCTTCCTTAAACGATAATTTTGCCAAAAAGTGGAGTTTTATGATTAGCATGACAGTTTTAGCAATAACGTAAACAATTCTAGCAAATAATCACATTAATCACACATTGAAGCTCGTCGGTCAACCGTATTCTATGGATCCTTAATAATAGGGTGCTTAAAATCTTCCCTAGGAGATCACCAGAACTCTTATCTTGAACTCTGGTCCAAAAAAGATTTTTCTCTTGCTTGATAGACCCTTTTACCCGGTTTTCCTAATTTCCCTTAATAAATTAGATGACAACTCTAAAAAAATAATATAAAATCCATTTAGAGAACCAACAACCTCATAGTAGCTTTCATGCACTTGCGTAAAAGTAAATCGTAACAGGCATCAGAGCCTTAGGTTGCCCGATTTATAATACAAGAGCGTGTCTAACAGAGTCTCGTGGATCGGTATGATGAGCTTCGTACTTATCTGCGAGAGGCTATAGGACATTTAGGAAACTTTACTTTCTTTCATTCTTTCGTGCTACTTTATTCTAATTGGTATCTGGAACAATCGATTTGGTATCTGATTCTTATCTCTTCTCTCACAGATAGTGAGGACTCAAGACACGATAGCCCAAGACAGGTGCCGGAGCCTGCAACTACGGCTAGCACTAGGGGACGAGCAACAACTAGAGGATGCGGTATGGCTAGAGGCCGCGAGGCTGCCCCAGCCAGGGGCGGGGCTGCCCAGTGTGAGAGATCTCCGTCTTCAGAGCCTGAGGTCCAGTAGTTTCGAGACTAGGTCGTCGGGGATGATGTGGCTCCAGTACGGGAACACCCTAAGGCCACTTCAGAGCAGATGATGCAGGATACTATGGCTCGTGTTCTACTTCACTTGGATGCACAGTAGGCTGCCGCTAGTGTTACTTCTCCAAGCGGAGGATCTCAGACTAGAGGTGGGGTGCAGACCCCGAGCGAGGCGGCACCGTGCGGCACGTCCATTCCTTTGCTCGCCGTAGCTCTACGTATGGATGCGATGCGCCCACGAGGGATGACCTTAGAACCGTGGCAGGCCCTGTTATGACCTTGACTGATCAGGAGCTAGTAAGGAGATTCAGGAAGATGGAGCCGCCGAGATTTGCTGGTGCTTCTGGAGAGGATACATATGAGTTTATATTGGACATGCATGAGTTATTGCACAGGATGGGGATTGTTGAGACCCATGGGGTCGATTATGTGTCATATCAGTTTCGCAGAGATGCGAAGACCTGGTGGAGGTACTATATTTCTTGCAGACCAGAGGGTTCTCCTCCACTTACTTAGACACAGTTTTATCGGGCCTTCCTTAAGAAGTATGTGCCCCGGGCTTTGAAAGAGGCACGTAGAGATGAGGTCCTCTACTTGTAGCAGAGGAAATTGTCCGTTGATGCATATGTGACTCGCTATTTATATTTGGCCCTTTATTCAGTATCTCTAATTCCTAATGAGCCCGACAGGATTCGACGATTTATTGGTGGGCTCTCTATTGCTCTTCAGATTCCATGCCTTTAGCTTGAGGCCATGGGTGCTTCCTTCCAGTCCATTGTTGAGTATGCTTCTTTAGTCAAGGCCGCTAAGGTCCCTGCATTTGGAGGGATTAGTGAGAAGAGGCAGCAACAGTTTGGGGGTTATGGTGGTTCCAGCTTGAGGGGCACCAGATAGTCTTCGAGACAGTATCAGTCCTATTCCAGCCGCCTTGTGCAGTCAGCATTGCAGGCTTCTTCTAGTGGGCTATCGAAGTAGAGGGCTTCTGAGAGCTCATAT
The DNA here is from genome assembly GCF_029784015.1 of Lycium ferocissimum. Lineage (NCBI taxonomy): Eukaryota > Viridiplantae > Streptophyta > Magnoliopsida > Solanales > Solanaceae > Lycium > Lycium ferocissimum. Next base: position 50,260,082 of record NC_081347.1, read on the forward strand.
TCTCGACCAGCAGGTAGAGTTGCTCCAGCTGGGTCTTCAGTTTTGGTTCATCAGACACCGCCTTCTAAAGCGTGTTTTACGTGCGGAGCACTTGGTCATTTTGCTCGAGATTGTTAGCGACCCAGGCAGGGTTATCAGCCCCAGAGGACCCCGGTAGCTTCAGGTAGCCGAGGTGGTGCTTCTTCGAGAGGCGGCGCTCAGTTTGGCCGTGGTGGTAGAGGTGGGTCCCAGAGTTCGAGAGGTGGATCACAGTCTGGTCGTGGTGGGGCCCAGTGTTATTCGTTCCCAGGTAAACCCGAAGTGAAGGCCTCATTCTGTCATTTCAGTTACCATTTCTGTTCGACATAGAGCAACGTCTGTATTATTTCATCCTAGATCCACTTATTCGTATGTGTCTGCATATCATGCTGTTGGTTGGGACTTGACTTGTGATAGCATAGCGGTACCTATTCATGTGTCTTCTCCAATCGGAGATTCTATTGTGGTTGATTGAGTCTATCGATAGTGCTTGGTTACTTTTATGGGTTATGACACGTGGGTAGACTTGATGATACTTGATATGGTGGATTTTGATATTATTTTGGGTATGACCTGGCTTTCTCCTTATCATGAGATCTTGTCGTCATGCTAAGACAGTCACTTTAGCCATGCCGAGCATTCCTAGACTTGAGTGGAGGGGTACTCCTAGCCCCGCTCCGAAGAAGATTGTTTCCTTTCTCCAAGCAAAGAAATTAGTCAACAAGGGGTGTTTAGCTTATCTGGCTCATGTGCGTGACACTATTGCTGCATCTCCACCCCTTGAGTCCATTCCTATTGTGAACAAGTTCACAGTGGTATCCTTGTCCGATCTACCGGGTATACCACCTGATCGTGATGTTGACTTTTGTGTTGAATTGGATCCGAGAACCCGCCCTATTTCTATTCCACTGTGTCGAAGGGCACCCACCCAGTTGAGAGAGCTTAAGGAGCAATTGCAGAATTTATTGAGCAAGGGGTTCATTAGACCAAGTGTCTCCCCTTGGAGTGCTCCTGTGTTGTTAGTAAAAAAGAAAGATAGATCTATAAGGTGTGTATCTATTATTGCTAGCTGAACAAGGTTACTATTCGGAACAAGTGCCCCATGCCTCGTATTATTTCTTTGACCAGCTTCAGGGTGCTTCAGTGTTCTCGAAGATTGACTTGCGTTCAGGCTACCATCAGTTGAAGATCAGGGCTGAGGATATTTCGAAGATAGCTTTTCGGACGAGATATGGGCATTATGAGTTTCTGGTGATGTCATTTGGGCTTACCAATCCCCCAGCTGCATTCATGACTTTGATAAATGACATCTTTAGGCCATTGCTTGACTACTTTGTGATTGTGTTCATTGATGATATCTTGGTGTATTCCAAGAGTAGAGAGGAGTATGAGAACTATCTTCGCACTGTACTTGGGTTGTTGAAGAGAAATAGTTTGTTTGCTAAGTTTTTGAAGTGCGAATTTTGGTTGGAGTCTATGACATTCTTGGGCCACGTTGTGTCTAAGGACGGGATCATGGTTGATCCTTAGAAGATTGAGGCTGTGTGGATTAGGCGAGGCCCACTACTTTGATCGAGATCATAGTTTAATGGGGTTGGCCAGTTAGTACTGCCGATTTGTGATTGGTTTTGCTTCTATTGCTTTGTTGTTGACCATATTGACTTAGAGGAATGTTCCCTTCCAGTGGTCCGATGATTGTGAGGAGAGCTTTCAAAAGCTCAAGACTCTTTTGAATTCAGCCCTAATTCTAGCATTACCCGTGGAGGGTAAGGATTTCTCAGTCTATTGTGATGCATCCTGTATGGGTTTGGGTGCTATGTTGATGGGGGGGGGGGGGGGTATAGTCATAGCCTATGCTTCCCATCAGTTGAAGATCCATAAGAAGAATTACCCTACCCATGCTTTGGAGTTTTAGCTGCGGTCTTCGCTTTGAAGATCTGGAGGCATTACATGTATGGTGTCCATTGTGAGATTTTCACCGATCACCTTAGCTTTCGGCACGTGTTTACCCAGAGAGATCTTAACTCCAGGCAACGCCGATGGATGGAACTCTTGAAGGACTATGACATCTCTATTCTTTATCTCCCGGTAAAAGCCAATGTTGTTGCTGATGCTTTGAGTCACAAGGTCATGAGTATGGGGAGTTTAGCCCGTTTGATTGTTTTTGAGAGTCTGTTGGCCATGGAGGTCCAGACTCTGGCCAACAGTTTCGTTTGTCTTAATATTTCAGCCCCAGGCAGAGTTTTAGCTTGTGTGGAGGTGAGATCATCCTTATTAGATTAGATCAAAACTCATCAGTTTGAGGATGCTCAATTGAGCAAGATTCGAGATAGGTTTCTGAGAGGTAAGGCCAAGGAGGCCATGATTGATTCTGAGGGTACTTTGAGGATTAAGGGGCGTGTGTGCGTTCCTCGTATTGGTGACTTGATTCATTTGATTTTGACTGAAGCCCATAGCTCTCGATATTCCATTCATCCGGGAGCGATTAAGATGTATTAGGACTTGAGGCAGCAATACTAGTGGTGTCGTATAAAGAGGGATATAACTGATTTAGTGGCTAAGTGTGGTAATTGTCAACAAGTTAAGTATGAGCACCAGCGACCCGGTGGTGTACTTCAGAGGATGCCCATTCCCGAGTGGAAGTGGGAGGGATTGCCATGGATTTCGTTGTGGGTCTTCTGAAGACCCTAGGTAAGTTTGATTCGATTTGGGTGATAGTTGATCGGATGAGTAAGTCCGCTCATTTCATTCCAGTTCAGGTTTCTTATTCTGCAGAGAAGTTAGCCAAGTTGTACATTCGTGATATTATGAGATTGCATGGGGTTCCCATTGCTATCATATCTGATCGGGGTACTATCTTCACTTCTCATTTCTGGAGAGCTTTTCATGATGAGTTGGGTACTCGAGTGGATCTTTGTATAGCTTTCCACCCCAGATCGATGGACAGTCTAAGCAGACCATTCAGGTGCTCGAGGATAGGTTGAGGGCTTGCGTTATAGACTTTGGTGGTCATTGGGATCAGTACTTGCCGTTGGCAGAGTTTGCGTATAACAATAGTTATCACTCGAGTATCGACATGGCCCCTTTTGAGGCTTTGTATGGAAGGAGATGTAGATATCCGGTTAGTTGGTTCGATGCATTTGAGGTTCGACCTTGGGGTACAGATCTATTGAGAGAGTCTCTTTTGAAGGTGAGGTTCATTTAGGCCAAGCTTTTGGCAGCTCAGAGTCGACAGAAGATGTATGCGGACCGAAAGGTCCGAGATTTAGAGTTCGCCGTCGGTGATCAGGTTCTATTAAAGATTTTAGCCATGAAAGGTGTTACGAGATTTGTGAAGAGAGGTAAGTTGAATTCGAGGTATATTGGGCCATTTGAGATCCTAAATCATGTGGGCGATGTCGTTTATGAGTTGGCCTTGCCACCTGGCTCGGCAGGCGTTCATCTAGTTTTTCATGTGTCTATCTTTGAATAAATATCATGTCGATGGTACTTATATTGCTCGTTAGGACTCGGTGTTTCTTGATGAGAATCTGACTTATGAGGAGGAGCCTATTGCGATTTTGGATAGGCTGGTTCGAAAGTTGAGGTGTAAGGAGATAGCTTCTATGAAGGTACAATGGAAGCATCATCCTATTGAGGAGGCCACTTGGGAGGCATTCGATATGCGTAGCTGATATCCTTATTTGTTTGCCGATTCAGGTACTTTTTCGTTCTTTTCCCTTTCGTCGCTCGAGGACGAGCGACAGTTTAATTGGTCTCTGATGTAATGACCCGTCTTGTCGTTATAGTCTTTTCAGTACTTTTGACCCTTCCCTGAGCTTATTTAGCTCAGGCTTGATTTGAGGGGACCATTGGCACGCTTTCCGAGGTATTTGGATATGTTTTGGGAAATTCAGGCTTAAAGCGAAAAAAAGTTGACTGAAAGTTGACTTTTGGAAAAATAGACCTTTTTTAGGAATTCATCGATTTCGAGAGGTCCGGATGGTCCTTTAGAACTTGTGTGTACATTTGGTTCAGTTCCCAATGCGCTGGGTGCATTTTGGAACTTGCGTTGGGAAGTTAGTTTTGAGGTATCGAGAGTTGACTCAGTCAACGAGACCTCTGTTGGGAATTTAGAGGCCACGAGCGCGTTCGTAGCGTGTTTTTATATATGTCTGCATATATGGTATGTGAGCATATGGCCTCGGGTGATAGTTGAAATTTCTTGTTGAGATTGTGAAACTTGGGGGAATTCTGGTGTTTGGTGCCCGCTATGGCGGCACCCGCGGTACCGCTTTACCGGTTACCCTGCCGCTGTAGCGTCTAAGTGATTTGAGGCAGGACTGTTGTAGCGGTCAGGGGACCGTCATAGCGGCACTGCCGAAGAGGCATAGTGTGCGCGGGAGCGGTGTCGGGCAGTTAGATTCATTAAATGAGTGTTAAAAGCCCTAAGTTCCTCATTTATTACTATTCTGAAAACTGAGTTATTGGGATCATTTCAAGGCATTTCTTGCTGGAAAATCATTATGGTAAGTCCTTTCACTTTCCTTTCCATTCCATGATTACTTTATCACCTTAGGAATCCATTATCATTCTAGTTTCATTAAGAGCTTGAGGATTAAAAGAGGGTTCAATGGGTTCTTCATTTTAGGCTATTAAATCTTGATTTATTGATTGAATTAGCTTCACTAAGTTTGGAATTGATGATTAGAATCTATTATTGCGTGATTCCTTCCTAATTAGTGGCTAATTTATGAAATTGGAAGTTAGGGTCCATACTCAAATTTGGGGTTTTTGCCTAGAATTCGAATTTAAATGATTTGTTAGTTCTCCTAGCTTGTAATTAATGGAAATTGATCACCGAGAACATTAGTTTCATGTTGAGAAATATAGATTCCTTATTCCATCTTTCTAGTTCATAAACTCTATTCCATAGGTTGGGATTTGGGTCTTGAATAGAAATAAGGCTTGAATGATGTTCTTCTTGATTCTAATTTCATGATTCGGATGTGTTTAGACTTTCATCATTTTGAGGCTCAAAGGAAGGCAAAGACTAAGATTTGAGTATTGGAGACAAATTTGATTATTGGAGACTTTGTTGTTCGGCTCTCCAGGTAGGTTATGGTTTACCTTATGGTGAGATTTCGATTAGCGAAGTATATGTTTAGATGATATTGTCGGAGAATGCATGTAAACCTTCGGGTATGAAGTTGGGTTGAATATTGTCTTAGGTTGGGCCTTGTTGTATGATTTGGGGGCTAGCCACCATGTTGTGTTGATTTATTTATCTTGTTCTATTTATTTATTGGCTCATTGCCACGTTGAGACATTGGGTAATTGTGACTCGTGATATATCATGATTATGATATTGTGATACTTTATTTGATCGGCATTGAGATGAGATTGTGATTTCATTGTGGCTTATCGTGTAGCCTTATTATTAATATTACTTGTGTGCCCTGGGTGGTACTATTTAGGATTGAATTGGTTATTGATATTACATTGCATCGTATTCATATTCATTTTCATGATTCATTGATATTGCATGGTTATGGTACTGATGATTGAAGTGTAGGAGTGTATCCTCTGAGGTTTCTGCCAGAGAGCGTAAAAGAAAAATGAGAGTCCGTGATCCGAGGTCATTGGAGTGGACTAAGTGTACGTTGCTCGAGGTTTCCTACCTGGAACGAATGAGTGTACGATGCTCGAGGTTTCTTCTTTGTGATCGAAAGAGTGCGCGTGATCCGAGGTTACTTTCTGTAGCGAATGGTACATGGACTTCGTGGGTCCCTCATGAGTTGTGTTGCCGAGATATGATGTTCCATCGTCGGAGTTCATGTGTACGGTGCATATGCATTGCATTCATCATACATACATTGTTGCATTGCATTGTACCCTTGATTCTGGTGACTTGTTGTGATACTATTTTGATGTACTGGTTTGGATTGATTATACTGAGACTTGGCACAGTTGGTTTCAGATGCTATAACATAGGTGATGACTTATTGTGATACTATTATGATGTACTGGTTCGGATTGATTACACTAAGACTTGGCACAGTTGGGCTTAGATGTTATAACATAGGTGATGATGACTTGTTGTGATACTATTGTGATGTCTTTGGTTCAGATTGATTACACTGAGACTTGGCACAGTTTGGCTTAGATGCTATAACATAGGTGATGCCTTGTTGTGATACTAATGTGATGTACTGGGTCGGATTGATTACACTGAGACTTGGCACAGTAGGGTTTAGTTGCTATAACATAGGTGATTACTTGTACTATGGATACAAATTCGTGTTGACTTGTACTTGGTTTATGTGTTTATCTTGCTTTGTTGTCTTTATATACATTAGCTTGTCTTAGTCGGCCTACGATACCTACCAGTACTTGTTGTTTGTACTGACCCGCACTTGCTACATTATTTTATGATTGCAGAGTACCAGGCGGGATAGACTTCTACTCTTCGTGGCTGATCTTCGAGGTTGCTGATTCGACTCTTTCAAGGTGAGCACGAGGAAGGTCGCTACCCGAAGACTCTTCCTTTATTATGTCTTTATTTCCATTCCTGAGACATGATTTTTGAGACTATTGATGTATTACTATCATTCATACTTGTAGTATTTAGTTAGTTTCTCTTGTATGACTAGACCGGATACTGGGGTGTATTTCTCTTATTTTCGCATTTTTCTTATATTATTATCGTGAGACTTACGTTATTCTATCTTCTTCCGCTGTATTTATGTTTTATGACTGTTGGGATAAAGGTTCACTTACCAAGGTGGGAAAGGTAGGTGCCTGCACGACTTAGTGAAATTGGGCCGTGACTGACCCCTCAGGCATTATACACACGTATATATATATATATATATATATACGCACTACCATCTGATCAGCTGGTCACATCATGATGATGCCCATAGAGGCCGATATGATATGATGGGATGCCCACAGAGGCTTGACAAGCGTTATATACGCATATATATGCATGACCGCTATGCATGCATGCACAATAATTATGCATATTATGCATATCATTGGCCCTCAGAGGCAGTTCAGACATACAGGTTGCATTCATTTCATCCTGTTTACTTTTATGTCTCTTTTATGTTACTCTCATGCCTTACATACTGAGTACCGACGTCCCTTTTCTGGGGGCAGTGCATTTCATGCCCGTTGGTTCAGGTAGACAGGTTGACGATCCACCCCTGTAGGTTGCTATTCAGCTGATATTAGAGCACTTCTCTTGTTCCGGAATTGATGTTGTGTTTTTGGTACGTTATACTTTTGTTTGCATGCGGGTATGGCGGGGCCCTGTCCCGACCTTATTATGTCATACACTCCGGTAGAGGCTTGTAGACAGTCATGATATTGATAGACGTTGTATGGCCCTCTTGGCCTATATTTTTGCTATATAGTATATCATGATGGCCTTGTCGGCTTGCACAGTTTGTCCAGCATAGTTCTATAGTATGTCTTTTCGGGCTCATCTCTTTCTCAGCATATTTCTCTTATAATTAAGCAGATTTCCATCTGATAACCCTTGAGGTCCATTCTTGTTTATGATTATGATATGAAAGTACGGTTACTCAGTACTCGGCAGGTAGGGACCGGGTGCCTGTTATGAATGAATACACGGATGCAAGAATGGATACACGGAAACAAGAAATTAAGAAGAAAGTAAAGATAAATAGGACGACACAATGAGAGACACTAATTGGCAACCAAAGTTTTATAATAACTAAGACCTCCAATTAGCATACAAACAAGCACAAATCCTCTTAGGATGACCTAATCTAAGTTCCCAAGCAACCAATCCTCTTAACAAACACACAATCTATGGCTTTAACAAGCCCTTAACACTTAAACTCTCAATAGAGTATCAAAATATCATTGATAAAAAAATAGTCTAAGTCTAATGAAATATTTAGCCTACTATTTATACTAGGAAAACAAGGAAGACAACTAGCTCTATTATAATTATACCCTTAATGATGTTAGGGCCTTGTTTGGTTGGTCTTTCTTTGTGAAATGATGGCTTTTCATTTAAGTAATATCTCCTTTTGCACTCATAGCCATTCTCTTCACTCATTTGGCCATCTTGATGCTCCCCTTTCTGCACTTCATCCTTCCATGCAATCATCTACACTGGGAAGGTTCTTGAAGTGTCTTTGAGGAAACTCGGATTGCATCATTCTCCCCTTCTTGAAAAGGATTTGTCCTCGAATCTAGACCTTGCAAAACCATAAAGGAGACAAATAAAAACAAGGTCCTCAACACACGAGGGTTAGTGTAAGAATAAACCATTCTACCAATATGCCAAGGATGCACAAACTTGTGATATAGACAAGTATCAACTGCTTTTATGAAGAACAAGCTCGCACATAGAGCACTAAGAAATTGGCTATCCCAAAGATTATGAAATGAGGATGTCCTAAATTGTCATGACCAAAGTAGCCGTGAGTGGCACCTACATAAATCCCCTAGTGGGCGAACCATTTCCTGACCAACTATCAAACCAATTACCAATTAATTAACCACTTTTTAGACAATTCAAGGATATAACAAATATAATAATCACCCAAAACGTCTAGTCATGCCATAAATAAATAACGATTGCAGAAGTCTAACTATTACAACCCCAAAATCCGAAAGTCATCGTACAAGGACTCTAAAACATAAACTGCCTAAGGAAATAACAACTGTCTGAAATAACATAAGTAATGTCCGGAATGAACGTAGACATCAATAAGAGAAGATATTCAGGCGGCCCGGCATGGATAGGAGCTCACTATCAAATCTGTCAGAAACTGGCCTCAAGATAAATATGAGGTCTGATAGATGTCTCTGGATCACAATCTGCACTCAAAAGAATGCAGCAAGGTAGTATCAATACATTCACTATGTACCGGTAGATATCAGAGGCCGACTAAGATTAGTATCATGCATAAAATCATAAAATAACTAGAATAGACAAATAGGCACACCAACACATAACCATATGAATTTAGCAACAAGAATCATCAAACACCGAAATAAGATAAGCCCACACAAACAACAATCAATAAAAGTAACTCAACCCATGTCATCACCAAAACAACCGTAACTCACAAATTTTCTCAACTCTGTCACATATCTGGACATACATGCTAAATGGTATTATTTGCCCAAATAGCTATGACCTACAGGGGATTCATTACCACTCGCTCCGGAACTAACCTCGGATCACGAGCCCATAACTAGGCCACCTTCCCCCCCCCCAAATGTGCCTTTTCTTATTTATATGTTCTTTCTCATCTCAATGTATTTCTGTTCCCATCAATCAATAAGGAATATGAACAATCAATGATTCAATATCAAGGAACGTACGTCACTATGCCACAAGTCATATCGAGACTCAAGAATGAATTCATCAATATCATGAATAAGGGATTACTCCAAGTCAACAAGAACACTATTTATTGACTTATTTTTTTTAACATATCATAATAGTGTCACACCCTAATCCTGATAGGGCATGATGGGCACCCGACCTTTACTTAGAGCCGAGCGAACCCGCTGGTTCCCGTTATACTCATAGTCTCATTGGACTCTTAAATCATGAGATGAAATGCCTGATCAAAGCTTTTCACAAACATTCTTTCTGTCTTTCTCAAATCAAGTATAATCTGTAATCATATGAAATCTGTAAAGTAATGCATAATGATACATCGGCTTACATAGTTGCTTACAAGGCTAACGTACAGTATACATGACTCTGTCTGCAAAAGTCTCTAACGTAAGATATGACATCAAAGCCTAAGTTGGGACAGGACCCCAACATACCCATAATGTATACGACTCAGCTCATAAGGGATTACTCCGACGCCGCATCACTCCGAACCGAATGGAGTTTACCAATCCAGCTGATAGCCTGGAACATCCTACAATCAAATCCTGGATAACTTTCCTGCAAAGAAATATGGGGCTGTGTGGCATGAAACACAGAGCCCCGAGGCAAAGGGACATCGGTACGAATAATGTACTGAATATGTAAAGAATGATCAATAACATAATGAAAGCATAAGAAATAGCATAAGATGGATGAGTTGTGAAATGAAAGAGCTAGGTATACCTCTAGTGTCGTTCGTTAAATTTACTTACCCTCTTTCTAATGGGAAACTTTCATTTTGTACATTTGTACATATAGTAGTATCATACCCGATCATAGAGGTTCGGTGTCTTACGTACCCGGCCATAATAAAGCTTGGTGTTATACGTACCTGACCCTACCAAGGCTCAGTGTTATCTGTACCTGGCCCCACCAAGGCTCAGTGTTATCCGTACCCAACTGCAGAGGTGCGCGCGTGTTAGATATCGTACCCGGCCATCCAAGCTCGGTGTTATGCAATAGCCATACATACTTATATATAT